>NC_089260.1:64908737-65208737 GCF_963930625.1 Muntiacus reevesi
TCAGCAGGATCTTGGTCTCCCTTAATATCCATGTTTAGAACCTGTGGAAATCTTGTGTCACATGGCAAGAAAGTTTTAAGGTTGCAGATGGAATTAAAGTTGTTAAATGTTTGATTTGAGTGGGGAGATAGTCTTGTATCATCTGGGTGGATCCAATATAATCACAAGGGTATTTATAAGTGAAAAAGGTAGGCAGGAGAGGCAGTGTCAGAGGGCTGGAGAAAGACTCAAACAGCCATTGCTGGCTTTGAAGATGGAAGGGGGCCATAAGCCAAGGAATATGGGCAACCTCTAGAAATTGGAGAAGGCAAAGAGCTCGACTGTCTCCTAAAGCTTCAAAAACTATGCATCACCATCAACATCTTGGTTTTAGCTGAATAAGGCCATTTCAGCTTTTTAACCTTCAGAATTATAAAATAAGAACACGTTTAATAGAGTTATGCCTTAAAGTTACATGGAAAACAAAACTACTAATAATTAACTTGGAAATTTAGCTGATCAAGTTTCCAAGCAAAATGTTGAAAGTTTAACTTTGTTTCATCTTGCTGCTCATATTAAAATGTGGGGGAAAGGAGAGAGAGAGAGATTGCTGGAAGACTCTTAATGAAACAGGTTCCAGGACTTGGTGATTTGGGACATTCTCAGCCCATCTACTTATGTAACAGAGCTTATAGAATGATCTAGTGGGTGGAAGAGTAATACAGAGAAATTCAAATTGTTGTGTAAAATTGCCATAAGGAATTTTAACTTCAAGAGAGTCCAAGTAGATAGATTAAAGGGACCCAGAAAGATGAGGAATGTGGAAATTAAACTAGAAAAGCAAAACAGTGGGAAGTCGTACACTGAGGAGACGTAGTAGCCAGTAACAAGTTCCCCAGAGCTGGAACGACCCAGAGATGGAGAAAACGAGGCAGCTAAGAGCCCACTTTAAGCTGTCTATTGTGGTCGGTTTTCATTACAATCCCGAAGAAAGGCAATGACAAAGCATGTTCAAACTACTGCACAATTGCACTCATCTCACACGCTAGCAAAGTAATGCTCAAAATTCTCCAAGTCAGGCTTCAACAGTACGTGAACTGAAAACTTCCAGATGTTCAAGCTGGATTTAGAGAAGGCAGATAAAACAGAGATCAAACAGATCAAATCTGTTGGATCAAAGAAAAAGCCAGAGAGTTCCAGAAAAACATATCCTTCTGCTTTATTGACTACGCCAAAGTCTTTGACTGTGTGGATCATAACAAACTGTAGAAAATTCTTCAAGAGATGTAAGTGCCAGACCACCTGACCTGCCTGCTGAGAAATCTGCATGCAGGTCCAGAAGAAACAGTTAGAACTAGACATGGAACAAATAAATACTGGTTCCAAATAAGGAAAGGAGTACATCAAGGTTATATATTGTCACCTTGCTTATTTAATGTATATGCAGAGTACATCATGTGAAATGCTGAGCTGGATGAAGCACAAGCTGGAATCAAGATTGCCAGGAGAAATAGCAATAACCTCAGATATGCAGATGACACCACACTTATGGCAGAAAGTGAATAAGGCCTAAACAGCCTCTTGATGAAAGTGAAAGAGGAGAGTGAAAAAATTGGCTTAAAGCTCAACATTCAGAAAACGAAGATCACGGCATCTGGTCCCATCACTTCATGGCAAATAGATGGGGAAACAATGGAAACAGCGACAGATTTTATTTTCTTGGGCTCCAAAATCACTGTAGATGGTGACTGCAGTCATGAAATTAAAAGATGCTTGCTCCTTGGAAGAAAAGTTATGACCAACCTAGACAGCATATTATAAAGCAGAGACACTACTTTGTCAACAAAGGTCCATCTAGTCATGTATGGATGTGAGAGTTGGAGTATAAAGAAAGTATAAAGTATATAAAGAAAGAAAGTATAAAGAAAGCTGAGCACCAAAAAATTGATGCTTTTGAACTATGGTGTTGGAGAAGACTCTTGAAAGTCCTTTGGACTGCAAGGAGATCCAACCAGTCCATCCTGAAGGAGATCAGTCCTGGGTGTTCATTGGAAGGACTGATGCTGAAACTGAAACTCCAATACTTTGGTCACCTGATGCAAAGTACTGACTCATTGGAAAAGCCCCTGTTGCTGGGAAAGGTTGAAGGCAGGAGGAAAAGGGGATGACAAAGGATGAGATGGCTGGATGGCATCACCAACTCAATGGTCATGAGTTTGAGCAAGATTTGGGAGTTGGTGATGGACAGGGAAGCCTGGCGTGCTGCAGTCCATGGACTCACAAAGAGTCAGACATGACTGAGTGACTGATCTGGCTGAAATTGCCTACATTAAGTTGTCTATTGTGGTGACCTGTGAGATGTTTCCTGTTTCTATGTCTACTGCACTAAAACATCAGTTAAACCTCTTGAGAGGAGGAGCATTTAAATTCTACAGGACCTAAACGGGATATCATTAGAAAGAGGTAAGACCGAGCAGAAGAAGAGGAAAAAAAAAAAAAAATAGAAAATGGGACAAAGGTGATTAGAAGTGTAATTTCTGAAGGCATAATCAACCCTTGACGGCCCAAGAAATAGTTGGAGAAGGATGGAGAGAACTTTGGCTTTCTATATCTGTGAGACATCAAGTCTTGAATTAATTTTATTTAATGCAATAAAAGACAGGAGGACCTCAGTAACCTGAAATATTGGCACTTGACATCTGAATCCACTAAGAAAATCACATCAGAAACCAGCATTTTGTTTTATTTGCTTCACTATCAAGAAAAATAAAACAACAATGGTGCCATCTGGAATACTCCATTCCCATTTCTCATTATTTTTCCAAGTAGAACTTAATCTCAAGACCTTCTCTAAGTGGCGAGAAGGAAACTTATGCAATCCAGAGATGATGTAGCATGACATAAACAAGTAAATTGTTCAGTTGCTCTGGCCTTGACATTTGCTGCAATGAGATCGCTTTACTCCAAGGTTACTGAAGGCTTGGACTAATATGACTCATTCAGAACCATGTGGTTAGAGAAATAGTTGTCCACACTAAGTGTTTGAATTCCTGAGACAGACAGGATAGTGTTTTCCCATCTCAATGCAGAACTATTCATGCCAGAATTGAACATCACCAGCAATTATGTGACTTTTTCCTTGGTCAGCCAATTTTCCCCTTAGCTCTGGAAAGTTTATTTTCCTCCATGTGGTGCATTTTAGAGAAGAATGAAATTTAAATTCTTCTTTCAAGACTTTGTTTCAGTCAGTATGTGTCTCTATTTCTCCCTCTTTCTGTCTCTCTAAAATATAAAACAATGGCATTAAGGAATGTTTCTAGCAAGAAGACATTGTCTCACCATCTTAATGCTACTATCTTTGTTTATTTGTATCTCAGTGCTTGAATTTAATCCCATTTTACTTATTTTCAGTATATGATTTGCTATTTTAACATTGTGTTGCAAACATTTCCTCATGATTGCATAGTCTTCATGACGATTTTCCTTAAACTATATAGTCTACCATAATTTGTAAGCTACTTAGAACCTTCAGTTTGAGGTATTAGATATAATGCTACAACAGACTACTTAATACTCTTTTTGTTTCTTGCTGTAGAATAATGTCCTTAGCATGAATTGATTGGGATACAATAGTTGGTTCATTGCTTTAATGTGTCTTTTAAACTCATATCACCTACTGTTCTTGACTTTAATATACAGATATTAAAATAAACAAATGAAAATAACCCACATTCTCCTCTTGCAGTCCTTCCCCCAGCATACAGATGCCTTGAAATGATCTTGGGTTTGCCAGTCTTAATGTCAATAACAATGGTAAATTTTTAATATAATATACTCAACTCAGAGGACATATTCCCTTCAATATCGGAAACACTACTCTATCCAGAGACATCTTTCTTTCCTGCTTTTACTTTTAATATGCAAGCTGGAATGATTGGTATTTTGTCTTTAGTAGTATTTTGATATTGGTATTTGGTATTTTGACTAGTCATTAGTCATTGGTAGTCATTAGTAGTGTTATTAGTAGTGATGTTCCTGTAGAATTCATATCATTTCCAAAATCACTGTGCCATTGCATTTACTATTGGGGAGCTCACATAACAAAATGTTACAGAAAAACAACTGTTAAGTAATGGAGACCTTTTAAAGCTCTACCCCAGGAAACAGGATGTTTGGTAAGTGCAAAGATAACTTAAAGCTGAAGTCATCTTTCCAGCTCTGTTGGTTGTCTGAGATATACTTGTTGTCCAGAAATACATCCTTTGATGGCTCTGACTAAGCCTAGAGGGATCAAACATTAAGACTAGGTATTGGAGGAATAGTTACTGAGAGATTAGAATGGGGCCCTCTCTGCAAATGTAATGAAGTATTAGATATTTGAAATGGTCAGTTGTTTGTCCTTCTTTTAATAGATTTTTTTTCTTTTTCTATAGATTTTTAAAGGTTGACATCAACTCATAATGGTTAAACACGTCTTCTGTAGTTCTCTCAGCAACATATTTTCCAAGCAATCTCATCCTGATATCTGTTCCCAGAAGACTTAGCACTATTTCAATTACTGCTGATTTAACTTGTCCCTTATATTCACTGTAAGCTGCCTGAGGGTACATAGTTTGTATTATTTTTTTTAATTAGGGCCACATATGTGCCTTAGCACATAGCAAACCCTAGAAATAACTGTTGAATGTATGAATGAGAAGTTGGCAGTGACAGTACTTACCTTTATGGGTTACATCATGCACAGTATATTTTCAAATGAATTTGATAAACACCCAGGCTACAACTTTTTAATGTTTCTAAGTTAAAAACCAAAAATAGAACAAATGCTTCCTGCCTTTCAGTTCAGGAGACATAAGAGATGTGGGTTTGATCCCTGAGTAGGGATGATCCCATGGAAATGGGGAATGCACTCAAGTATCCTTACTTGAAAAATTCCATGGACAGAGGAGCCTGGCGGGCTGCAGTCCATGAGGTTGCAAAGAATTCAGTTCAGTTCAGTTCAGTTGCTCAGTTGTGTCTGACTCTTTGCCACCCCATGAACCGAGGCACGCTAGGCCTCCGTGTCCATCACCGATTCCCAGAGTCCACCCAAACCCATGTCCATTGAGTCAGTAATGCCATCCAACCATCTCATCCTCTGTTGTCCCCTTCTCCTCCTGCTCTCAATCTTTCCCTGAATCAGGGTTTTTTCCAATAAGTCAGCTCTTCCCATCAGGTGGCCAAAGTTTTGAAATTTCAGCTTCGGCATCAGTCCTTCCAAAGAACACCCAGGACTGATCTCCTTTAGGATGGACTGGCTGGATCTCCTTGCAGTCCAAGGGACTTTCAAGAATCTTCTCCAACACCATAGTTCAAAAACATCAATTCTTCGGCACACTCAGCTTTCTTTATAGTCCAACTCTCACGTCCATACATGACCACTGGAAAAACCATAACCTTGACTAGACGGAACTTTGTTGGCAAAGTAGTGTCTCTGCTTTTTAATATGCTGTCTAGGTTGGTCATAACTTTCCTTCCAAGGAGCAAGCATCTTTTAATTTCCTGGCTGTAGTCACCATCTGTAGTGATTGTGAAGCCCAAGAAAATAAAGTCTGTCACTGTTTCCATTCTTTCCCCATGCATTTGCCATGAAGTGATGGGACCAGATGCCATGATCTTAGTTTTCTGAATGTTGAGTTTTAAGCCAACTTTTTCACTCTCCTCTTTCACTTTCATCAAGAGGCTGTTTAGGTCTTATTCACTTTCTGCCATAAGTGTGGTGTCATCTGCATATCTGAGATTATTGATATTTCTCCCAGCACTCTTGATTCCATCTTGTGCTTCCTCCAGCCCAGTGTTTCTCATGATGTACTCTGCATATAAGTTAAATAAATTTGGTGACAGTATGCAGCCTTGAAGTACTCCTTTTCCTATTTGGAACCAGTCTGTTGTTCCATGTCCAGTTCTAACTCTTGCTTCCTGACCTGCATACAGATTTCTCAAGAGGCATGACTAAAGTGACTTAGCATGCAAGCACAATAGGGAAGAGATTTTTGTCTATTGCTTCATCTCTGCAACAGCCTGGCACAAGGTTGATGCTCAATATATATTTTTAAATACATAAAAGGATTTCATCATGCCCATTAATGCTATTAATGGCACTTTAGGTACTTTTTTCCTTCATTATTTCCTTTATTGGTTTTCAGGAAAACAAATATTTAGAGGAAGCATAACATATTGCTGGAGAAGGAAATGGCAACCCTCTCCAGTATTCTTGCCTGGAAAATCTCATGGACAGAGGAGCCTGGTGGACTATAGTCCACGGGGTTGAAAAGAGTTGGACAAGACTAAGCACATGCACACAACATAACATATTGCTGTTAATTATTTTATGAGGTGGAGTGGTGTGGTAGAAAGATGTATGGATATAATGAAAGTCAGTATTTCACAGCTGTTAGAAGTATAGCCCTGAAATCAGACTAACCCAGCAAGATTCTTGGTACTACCGCTTATTAACTGTGTGTCTTGATGCATATCAATTATTGTCTCATCAAGTTATTGCATATACAGCAAGGACAATAGCAGCCATATATCAGAAAGTTGTCAACAGGATTCAGTTGAAAGATACTAATAAAGTGGTAGTTCACAGAACACAGCAAGTACTCAAAAGAAAAAGGTTACAAGTTTTCTGTAATGCATTAATTTACTTTCAGCATGAACAAATGTTTTCAACCATTATGTTGTTCCATCTCTTGTAAACTCTGTCATGATTGTCTGTGTGGAGAATCTAAAAGAATTGACAAAAAACTCACTTTTGTAGCTAATAAGTGATTATATAATGTAAAAACTGCAGGATAAAAGGCTAGTATGCAAACACCTATCACTTTCCTACAATTCATTGTGAAAAGTGGAATTTGAAACTAAAAACACATTATAATTTACATTAACAACCTCCCAAAGTTGAAATATTTAGGTACAAATCTAAGAATATATGTACAAAATCTATATGAGGAAAACTACAAAACCCCGATGAGAGCTACCAAAGAAAAAATAATAAAATAAATGAAAGGCTATTCCATGTTCATGGAGAGGAAGACTCAAATATCAAGATGTAATGTCTTCCTAAACTCAGCTATATATTTAAAGACATCCTAATTAAAATACCAGAAAACTATTTTGTGGATATCAGCTGTTTGATTGCAAAGTTTACATGAAGAGGCAAAAACCCAGAATAACCTAACTAGATACTGAAGAAGAGCCCAGAAGACGGATACTCTCTGACTTCAGGACTTATTACAAAGCTATAGTAATGAAAACAGTGTGGTATTGATGAAATAGATCAATGTATCAGAATGAAAATTCCAAAACAGACCCACATCAATACAATCAACTGGTCTTTGACAAGGGATAAAAGGCAATACAGTGGAGTAAGGTACTATTTTCAATAAATGGTTCTGGAACAACTTAACATTTACATTAAATAAAGAAATAAATATAATTTTGACAGACTTTATATATTTCAAAAAATTAGCTCAAATGTAGACCCAAATATAAAATTCAAAATTATAGAAGTTCTATAAGATTAGCTCAGACTGCTGGAACAAAATACTGTAGATTTGAAAGACAGTTATTCATCATAGAGGCTGGAATGTCCATGACTAGCTGCCAGCATATTTAGTTCCTAGAGAGGGTCTTCTTCCTGACTTGCAGACAGCTGCCTTCTTGCTCTTTGCTCACATGTTAGAGAGAGAAAGGGAGACATGGTCTCTTTTCCTCTTCGTATAAAGACACTAATCCCATTATGGAAGTCCAAACTCTCATGACCTGATCTAAACCTAATTAATTTCCAAAGGCCCAAACTCCAAATATATTAGGGATCAGGACTTCAGTATACAAATTTTTTTAGGGTAAAGAAGTATTTGGTTTATACAGCATATAGGAGAAAAACCTAATGGACCTTGGGTATTTAGATGACTTTTCAGATACAACACCGAAGAAATGACTTATGAAAAAAATAATTGATAAGCTGGAATTCATTGAAATTCGAAGCTTCTGCCCTATGAAACACAATGTCAAGATAATCAGAAGACACTGACTGGGAGAAAATAATTGCAAAAGACACAACAATAAATAACTGTTATCCAAAATATACAAAAATTTCTAAAATTTGACAATAATGAAATAAAAACTGATTTAAAAAATGGGCTAAAGATCCTAATAGGCACCTCACCAAAGAAGACATACAGATGACAAGGAAGCATATGAAAAGATGCTTGACATCATATGTCATTAGGGTATTGTAAGTTAAAACAACAATGAGGTAACTCTACGTATCTCTTAGAGTGAGTGAAACGCAAAACACTGGCAACCTTGGATGCTGGCAAAGATATGAGGCTACAAGAACTCTCGTTCATTTCCAATGGGAACACAATAGTTTGTGCAGCCACTCTGAAAAATAGTTTGACAGTTTCTTGCAAAACTACCTGTACTTTTACCATACAGCAGTGGTTCACTTTTGTATTTACCGAAAAGGATTGAACACTTCTATCCACACAAAAATACTCGGCTATTTATAACAGCTTTATTCATCATTGCCAGAGCCTGAAAGCAACCAAGATGTACTGCAGTAAGTGAATGGGTAAATAAACTGATATATCCAGGCAATGGAAAATTATTCAGAGCTAAAAGAGTTATCAAGCCACTAGAAGACATGGAGGAAACTTACATGCATATTACTAAGTGAAAAGCCTTTTTACTGGATGATTCCAATTAAATTACATTTTGTATAAGGCAAAACCAGGGAGACAGTATAAAGATCAGTAGTTTCCATGGTTTAACAGGGAGGGAAGGATGAATAGAGCATAGAGGGTTTATAGAACAGTGAAACCATTCTATATAATATTGTAATAATGGATATATTTCATTATATATTTGTCAAAACTCATAAAATGTACAACACCAAGAGTGAAGTCTCATGCAAACTGTGGACTTTGGACAATAATGACATGTCACTGTAGGTTTATGGCTTTTAACAAATGTACTGCTGTGGTGATAATGTTGACAGAGGTGGAGGTTATGCATATGCGGGAGAAGTGAGCGTATGGGAACTCTCTGTACTTTCTTCTCAGTTTTGCCATGAACCTAATACTGCTCTAAAAAGTCAAGCATTAATTTTAAAACTCCTACTTTTAAAAAAGAAAGCTTTGGGTCTTGCCTTCTCCAAAAAATGGCAGAATATTCAAAGATACCAGGGATATATAAGTTTGAGAATTGAGGGGACGTGAGTTCTGGAAGTTAGATTCTGAATTACATATTTATTGAGAGTTTTAGAGAAACTGATATTATGGAAGCATAACTATGCTTGCCAATTCTAGTCACTAGACTATCAGAGCACACTTGTTTGTATGTCTTGTCAGTGGTTCTTGAAGTGTGGTCCTGAACCAGCCATGTTGACATCACCCAGAAACTTTTGGAAGTAAAAATTCTTAGACCTTATTTCAGATCTTTGGAATCAGAAACTTTGGAGTTGGACCCAGCTGTCAGTGTTCTGAACCCCTTCAACTGATACTAGGGCTTGCTAACATTTAAGAACTACATCTTAACTACTACTTAAGATGTAGAGCTTCTGCATTCAGCCAAGTTATTATCTGAGTGAAAAGTGTCCACCCACTAGGGACCATGGTTGCATGCAACAGAAACTGTCTTAGGCTGACTTAGGTTAAAAAAAAAAAAAAAGAAGTAAAATACTGTCTTGGATTGGTACTGTATTGGTAATTGCCAAATGAAAGAAAGAAACAACCGGACGTCAGGAAAAGTAACCAAGGAAACAGAATCTTAAAAGGAGTGTTAAAAGCTGATGTTCTTTCAACTGTCTTCTGTACAAATATGATTTCACTAAAGCCCAGAGTGTTAGACTAGAGAATACAAGTGGTGGAGAGAGGAGGGGTATGTCCACGCCTAGTGGCAGTTCTAGGGAGATGCGTGATAGGGAAGTGAAACGCCCAACTTCAACTTCAAGGAGGTGGTGCACACAGATCAAGGTGCATGAGATTTGGCACTGGATATGTCTGGATTTGAGTCCCAACTTTGCTGCTTATTAACATTGGTACTTTGGAGAAATTACCTAACATGACCGAGCATCAGTTACAAGATGAGCTAGGTTGACACAGGGATTACAGAAAATGTAGACAAAGCACCTGGCACTTAGTAGGTAGAAACTTCTATAGGACACTGTCACCAATCTTTGAATCATCAGCTTTTGTCGATTTCACTTCCCACAGTTTTGGGGGAGGGCTCCTTGGATACTGCCCGTGTATTCCCTAAATGTTACCCAATGATACCCTAGGGATCAGAACAGGTTAATGCTCTTCCTAACATGTCCTGCACTTCCAGAGGTTAAGTTCAGCTGTAGAGGATTTAGCTGAAGGTGAGGGAAAGTAGTCTTTTAAAATAGAGTCATTAAGAGCCGGCCTCCCCGCTGTATTCCAGTGAGGGGAATGAGTCACGGTTTCCCTGCCGACATGTATGTGTAAATACAGGGCAAGGTTAAGCAACTCCCTGCTTCTGCCTTATTCTTTGTGCCATCACAGCAGCTTGTGAAATAGTGAAAAATGCAATGATTGCATGATCTAATTCAGGCCGGGAGGTTCAAGTGGGAAACATGTGTGGGCCTTTCTCTTTTCATACACACACTCAACATAGAGCAATCAGCGGGGATTTTGAAACAGGTCCCTGTGGAAATGGATCCAGGGCCCTACACCTACTCATTACATAACTTGAGGTTAAGGAAACAAAGCCTGGTAGATGGGTGTGCCTGGGTATGCAAGCCAGAGAAATACACATGAGATACCGGAGCCCTACCCTATCCTTACTAAGCAGAAAAAAGGAGCCAGTGATGAGTTCTTTATCATGGATGGCCAGAGTATTTTCTTCTTAGGAGGGCCCAGTGGGAGAAGGGAAAAGATGAACATCTGTGAGCACCTACTGTATATTAGAGAACAGGCTGGGTGATTTTGCTGAGGGTTTTTTTCAATCTTCAGAAGAGTTCCCATTTTTTGAACTGAGCATTATGAGGTCACAATCTTCAAATTATAGTTCAGAAACACTTTTCTGAACTCAGAAAAGTGAAGTCAAATTGCTGGCTAATAACAGGGGCGAGCTCTCAGTGGTATCTATGCAGCCACAGGTCCACATTTTAGCTCAGTCTTTTGCTGGAGTGGGAAAGCAACAAGGCCAGACCTCAAGTCCTGTTTGTCCCTGTCCTGGTGAGATAGTGTGAGATGAGAGTCAGATTGCTATTGACCTTCACTTGATAGGCATCCACCGCCCACCAGGAATGAATTTGCCTGCAGTTCTTTTTGGAGCAAGAAAAGGTGTCCATCACCCATAATAGATGAGAAGTAGAAGGAGCTATACTCTTGATACAAAGAGACAAACATTGGAGCTTTCTAAGCTCAACTTCATCTTTGCACAGGATTCTCAGTGAGAAAGAACGCAATAGACTCAAAAGTCTAAGGCTTTTGCTGTGTTATCCAGAGACAATAAAATTGTTTCTTATTGTTAATTTTTTCACTCTTGACAACTAGATGATCGTGAAAAGATAATTTAGCTAATGTCCTTTGAAGGTCCCATGTGTACCATCCAATCAAGCCAAAGAATGGACGGTTCACGTTTTAAAATATTTTTTCCTGGCTTCATGGACTTATTTATTCACTGAAGCACAATAACTATTTACTGATAGATTATTGTATGTCAGACATTATGCTCTTGGCAGACATGGCAGAGATCAACAAGGCATAAATCTTTCCTTAAGAGACTCTTGGTCTAGTAGTGAAAACAACAAGACCTGGATGATGATACAGATACATGCAGGGTGCTGGGAGAATTCAGGGTGGTTTCCGCCAGGAGTAGAATCTGACAGTTCTACTGAGATGCTAAAAGATAGGGGAAGGGGCACTAGCAGGAGATAGAAGTGGGGAAGTGCAGCGTCTCAAACAGGAAGACCACTACATGCAAAGCAGGGAGTCTTAAAAGAGTTCTATGCTTTGGGAAAAAGCAAGTAATCCAAAATTTGGGAGAGTGAAGCTTGAGGAATATATCAAAGGAAGTGAAGTTAGAGAAATAAATAGCTCAATGAGGAATGAGGTTACATATTTGCCCAAGATCACAGTTTACCATGCCTTAGGTCTGGGACTCCAGTCTTCTGCCTTTGATTATGGGAAAATGGCAACTACACAAATCTAATTCTTCTATGAATGTGATCCCTGACCTTCAGAGACTACTGAACATTGCTGAAAGATGCGTTGCAATTCTTTGTGGTAAAGTTAGATTCAATCATATAGTTGAAGTTGGTATCTTTTATGATAATTCTTCTCTATGGTATACAATATGTTCCAATAAGAAATGCTAAATAACCTCTTTGTGTCTGGCTAAAGTTAAATGAAGAACTCCTGAAATCCTGAAATCCTGGCTCCCTTGCCCACCTACTATTAATAAGTATCTCTTCACCTGCACGCACGTTTGCCCTGCATGCATACCACCACCTAGATTCCCCTCACCCTGCCTATATCTTCCTGCCAGGCGCTCTCTCAGACCACATGCTTCTGGAGCGCTGAGTCACCAGGTGAGAAGTCCAGCTATCTGAAGCCACCCTGCTATAGAGATCATATACAAAAAGAGCATATAGGTAGGAGAATATGCAGAGGGGCCCTAACTCTTCCAGTCTCTAGCTTTAAGAGTCTTTCTGTTCCAAGCATCAGGTCAAAGAATCCTTTGAATTGACCTCTGCCCAGTCCCCATCTGGCTGCAATCTGTTAAGTGACCTCAAGTCAGAAAAGCTCAATCAAACTGCTCCTGAATCCTTAACCCTCAGAAACTGAGAGGTAATAGATGCTGATTGTTGTTTAAGAAAGTAAGTTATAGGATAATATATTATGCAGAAATAAGTGGTACATTTTGCCAATGGTGTTTTGAGTAGGAAGCCCAAATGATACAGAATGCTGTTTCTTACAGTGTCTGTCTCTCTGTACCTTTGTTCTGGCTTTTCTTCCTTATCTTCATTTACCCAAAGCCACCTATGCTTGAAGGCTCCTTTCAGATCACCGCCCTCCTTCTCAGTCTTTCTCTGATCACTCTGGTTCAGAATGAACTCTGTCGTCATTATTTATATATATGATTTTATTTATTTATTGTTGACTGTGCTTGGTCTTGGTTGTTGCGCAGGCTTGTCTCTAGTTGTGGCGAGTGGGGGCTACTCTCTAGTTGCGGTATGTAGGCTTCTCATTGCAGTGGCTTCTTTGGTTGTGGAGCACAGGCTCAGGGGCCCTTGGGCTTTAGTAGTTTCAGCTCCCAAGCTCTAGAGCACAGGCTCAGTGGTTGAGGCACACAGGCTTATTGGTCGGTAGCATGTGGGATCCTTCCAGATGATGGCTCAAAACTGCATCTCCTACCTTGGCAGGCAGATTCTTCACCACTGAGCCACCTAAGAAGCCTGATCTCTGTCCTCTTTGAGGTCAAGACCAAGAGTTCACAGACTTGCCTGAAAAGCAGAATCCTTGCGAAGTTTATTAAAGAAACAAATGCCCAGGCCCGGTGAATCATAATGGAGAGGGTGGAGACCAACCATCTTTACTAGCCTGACATCAGTTGGTGGACTGGTGTGGATCAGCTTTTGGAAACCATTTTTCTGGACCGCAGATCTGAGTACAAGATTACTCACTGCCTTGTAATACCCACTACCCTGCAATGAATCTTTAAATGTGTGAAGAGTAGAACTCTGTCCCTTTGTGCATTCACTTAATGAAGATTTATTGGGCATCTGCTGCTTTCTGGGCATCACACTAGGTGATGGCAGTATAGAGATGAGTAAGCACAGGATCTATCTTAAAGTGATCTTGGGTCCTTCCTCCAGGGTGGAAGACAGGGCTGTGACTCAGGGAGGCAAGCAGCTGGAGGTGGAATGAAGCAGCATGTTCAGTTGGTACTAAAACACCCTGAAGCTTTTATGAGCATAGTCAGCCAGGCAAACAGGTAGGACCAGGATGAGCAGGCTGCCATGCTTCTAACCATTCTTGTTCATGCACAGATCTTTTCCCCACTTCAAGGCTTCCTTGAGGATCAACAAAATCCAAGTTTGTCTGTAGAAAACTGTCTTCAGAGATGACCAAACATTGTGTTCTCTGAGGTCTTTACCCACCGATGGATTGTCTCGCCCAGAGAAGAGTCAATATTCTAACCAAATGTATATTAAACACTTACATTCCAGGTTACTGTCATAAATAGTTTTTCCCCATTCTCTAAGAGCATCTATTTGAGAAAAGCATTAGTATTTTACCCCTGTTGTCTCGCTTACTGTGCCTACCTAACTCGGTTCCTCCAGCCCTATGCCCACCGTCACCTATGTCTAACCTGGCACCAGCTAATGCAGACATCTGATACTGAGAACAAGTTTGCCAACACTACACTTAAACCCACTGTATTCCTTTCCTATTGCTCCTGTAAAAAATATTACCACAAGCTCAGCAGTTCAAAGCGACATAAATTTCCAAATATACCTGTTTTTATTGTGCTTTGCTTTATTGCAACAGCAACTGGTTCCTCAACTCTGCCTGGTGCTCTCTCTCTAACTGCCTCCTTTCCCTCACCATCTCGATATTTTCATGCTTTTATCATACTTCAAGGGCCAGCCAATTGCCTTGTCATTGAAGTGTTGACTGGAATCGCCAGCCATACCCTTGCCTCCCTCTTGCTACTTCTTGGGACAGCTACACATTCCTCCTAGGAACATACTGTACAGAGCTCTTATCTTCACAACTTTGTAAGCTGCTAAGAGAAATGGATAAAGAATACGTAAAGCATATATACACTGGAAAATTACTCAGCTATGTAAAGAATGAAATAATGCCATTCTCAGTGACATGGTTGGACCTAGAGATGGTCCTTCTAAGTGAAGCAAGTCAGAGAAAGACAAATGTTGTATGATGTCATGTATATGTGTCATCTAAAAAAGAAAGGTAAAAAGGAATCTATTTACAAAAGAGAAATAGAGTCACAGATGTAGAAAACAAGCTCATGGTTACCAAGCGGGGAGAAGGAGGAAGGGTAAGTTGGGAGATTGGGATAGACATATGTACCCTAAAATATATAGCTGGTAAGAACCTACTGAATAACACAGGGAGCTCTACTCGGCAGTCTGAAATGACCTACACAGGAAGAGAATCTAAGGAAGACATGAGCATAACTCTTTCACTTTGCTGCACAACAAAAACTAATGCAACATTTTAAATAACTCTGCTCCAACAAAAATTACTTAAAAAATAAATAAATAAAAATAAAAGCAAAGTTTATTTATTCTTTACTCTCTTTATTCCCTAGACACTGGTCTTGCTATAGAGTACCCCCAAACGCAGATTGGCTAAGTGCATGAATGAACAAATGAACACAAAACATCAATGCTTTCTTCCGTAACACCACCATGATAAGTTGGAAATTGACTCAGCTGGGCTTGTAAAGTCAGTACATTGCTTCAACAATATACTTTTACCCAACAGGAGACTCAGTATACCAATTAGAAGAAAAATCTCCAGTCACCTGTAATTACAAGATTTCTTTCTCAAACATGCAAATGCCTGTTGTGAAAACAAACAAAAAGACCCCCAGAAAATGAGAGGCCCATGAGATGTGTTTATATATGTGCAGACATATCAATCTTCTCAAATCAAGTGAAATTGTGTGTCTTGCCAGCACAATGTAATGACCGTCAGATTCCCCAAATTACTTTCTGTTTCTAAACTCCTGTATACAAACTTTTGGGGGGCAGAGCTAAAAAAGGAGTAGAGATAAAGTAGGTGGAGGAAAGAAGGAAAGGATTTAAGAAGGAGATACTTCCAAGCTAAATCACAAGAAGAATGAAACACCCTTTCCAGCAATGAGGTTCCATGCGGCTTTTGACAATGGTTCAAAGCTATTACACTTCTTTAATTCCTAGATGCGTCAGCCGAGAAAGGTTTCATTATTCCCACCGAAACCAGAGATACTTCAGATTTATGTGATCCACACCCTTGGAATCAAGGCACTAACATGTTCTGCTGGAGGCAGTGAAGAGCTTAGCATCTTGCTTTCAAAAAGAAAGATTTCCTGTAAAACAACTGGAGCCAATCTCTGGTGGATCCAGTCCAGGTTATTACAGCTTACACGGCTGAGGTGAGATTGGGTTAAGAAAGAGTTCCTGCTTGTTTTTCACTTCATTCTTCTCTATTGTGAAGATTCCTTTCCATTGGCTTTGAAAGCTTCAGTGGTTGGTTAGACCATTCTCTGTGTTTGTAAGAGCTTCAGGGATTTAGCGAAACACTCTCTCTGCCTTTGACTAATTTCCCTCACTCAGGGACAGATCTATGATTCAGCTTCATCAAATAGCCTGGGAATTCAGTGAGGATGGGTAATTGTCCTTTAATGCCAAGTTGATGGGCTCTTGAGGCACTTAACTATCATTAACTAATTAAACTACATATAAACATTCACCTGCCCTGGCTAACGACCAAGTGGAGGCTAAGGTCATCACCAAAAGCAGGCTCACTAAGTTTCAGCTATCATGTATTGTCAAAGCTCATCGTTTTGTTCCTTTGGCATGAATTTAGCTTTCATTAATGTTACCAGATTAATGTTATCATTTGCAGAAGCAAATGATCAATCAAGTAAATTTCCCCACAAGAATAATTCTTAACAAGAGCATATGTCCCTTTGAGGGGTCTTAACAGGTTTGTTATGGGAGTCAGGGGCACAGAGTTCAACCTGTTCTGATATACCTTCCTAAGGATGTCACATTCCCCAATCTCCATTTGAGATAGCGAGCTCATTATTTCTATTGGCATTCTTTAGTGGCAATCTTCAGGTTTAGGGAGGAGAAAAAAATGTGACTTCATACTGATGCTGAAATATGTTTAAATTTTAATTCTTGTATATTACAGTTGGAGCCTAGACTGATTCATTTAAACTTGATATCAACCAGGTTCTCAACCATAACTGCACATGGGAATCACTTCTGCTTTCTTAAAAAATTCTGGAGCCAAAGTCCCTTCCCTGAGGATTGTACTTTATTAACTCTGAAGGAAGCCTTTGGTGTGTGTTTGTGTGTGTATGTGTATACATACATACGCAAACACACATATATACATATAAATGTATATATACATGTCTAAAATTTATGGTGATATTAATGCATTGATGTTTATTTGATCAATAATAAAAAAATTAGTGACCTAAAATTGCTTTTATTCAATGAATACTCACTGAATACTTGCTACATACAGGATATAATGCTGAGTAAAACATGGCCTTATCCTAAAGGAATTTGCAATGACTTTTAACCACTAAACAAGAAACACGTTTTATTCATCTTTGTCGTACCTCCTACATCTTTAAAGGACACTGACTCATAATAGAAATTCAATTCACATTTGTTCCGTCAATGAGTGACTTCATGTTCTTCTGACAGCACATAGATATCTATTCTGAGGCTGATTTTTCTCTTCTCTTGAGTCGGCCGTCTTTAGGGTCTGTCAGGGTTCTGTTCTGAAGTTTCATGTTCTTGCAGTTCTTTGAACTTGCCCTGCTCCTCACCACAGAGATGTCACACCCCTTCCTATCCCTCTTCCCACCTTCCTTAGCCTAGTGGACTTCTATTCACCCCTTAAATCTCAACTCAAAGACCATTTACACATGGGTTCCTTCCTTGACATCTGCTGCAGAACTTGTCCCCTATATGGACAACCCAAGTCCACTTCTTTCCCTCTACTCTCTTACAAGACCATGTTTCTGTCACTCAGGACTCACATAAATTTGAAATTCTATAGTCCGAAATGCAATTATTTCTTTCGTAGTTCTCTTTACCTCCCTCACCAGATAAAAAGCACCATTAGAATAGGCACAAAGTGCCTCGCACCTCCAGAAGTTCACAGAGCCTGCACACAGGAAGGATGAAAGAATTAATTGCATCCAAGAAATATCAGGATGAATAAGTAAATGGCAGAGAGGTCCATTTGTCAACACAGGAGCTGACAAGCAAGGTAACAAGCAGTTGCAGGGATCAAATAGCAGAATAGGGATAAAATAGTGAATTCTTGCCAGAAAGACTCAGGACCAAAAGAAGTGAGAACAGGAGTAAGGGGAAAGTCATTTTCTTCTGTCCTGTCCCGGAAAAATAGACAAAGCACCATTTCTGTAGCATAAGCAACATTCAGTGGCCACTGTCTTATCAACCATGCACTGGTGCTTGTGAAAAATTCATGCTTGGCAGTCAAGTTCTGAGAGTATTCTTTTTGTCTTGTCCCTTCACTTGCACCATTTTAACTAATTGAGGTCTCTTGATTGACAAGCTGGGAAAGCAAATTTACAACATGCTTAGGAGAGCAGGCTCAGGAAGCAGGCTGCCCGGGATCAACTCCTAGCTCCGCTTCTAGTTCCTGTGAGAATGGAAGACCTTCAGCACTATGAACCTCAGTTTCCTTGTTCATGAAGTGGGGATGCTAACAGAACCAGCTCCCTGGGATTATGATGAGAATTAAACAAGTTAATGTAAATTAATGGTTTACATCCCATCATGTAAGTTCTCACTATTTTATTCGTGGTTCAATGATTAATAACGCAAAGGGAAAAATGGAAACTAGCACTCACAGAGCACCTACTATGTGTCAGGATCTGCCAAAAATACTTTAGGTCAAGTTGTGTGTTGTGATCAGTCTCTCAGTCGTGTCTGACTCTGCGAACCCATGAACTGTAACCTAGCAGGCTTCTCTGTCCATGGGGTTCCCCAGGCAAGAATGCTGGGCTGGGTTGCTATGCCCTCCTCCAGGGGATCTTCCCAACCCAGGGATCAATCCCGCATTGTCTCCTGCTTTGGCAGGTGGATTCCTGCTTTGGCAGGTGGATTCTTTACTACTGGTGCCATCTAGGTAGCCCAGGTAGGTCAACTTGATCCTCATTCAGTCCTTATAACAATCCCAAAAGGTGGTTAAAACTTACCTACAAGGAGGTTATAAATCTTACCAATATTCACAAAGAGAACTGTTATCTACTTCTCCTGCTGTGGGAACGTTGATTCTTTAAGAAGCAGAATAGATTATATCTTGCTGGGACTATTTCTTATAGAATTTATGGTTAAAGGAAATTCCTGGTAAGACATTAAGACAATGTTTGTATCCATGGCAACTCCCTCCGCTTTGAAGGCAATGACCATTATTCTGATTTCCTCAATCACAGCCTTGAAGAATATCAAGCTTAAATCATCCACACTGAGAAAAACCCACAGCTTAGCATCAGAAAGTCCTGGTAGCTTTGGGACTTTAAACCAGCTCTGTAATTTCTCTGAACTTCAGTTTCCTCTTTTTTAAAAAAAATGAGAATGATAAATGGGGCACCCAATGCCAGCCTTGCCTGCCTCATAAAGTTGGACTGATGATTGAATCTCTGCCACTTGAAGCATGATCTGTCCATGGGCCACCATCTACCCCATGACCCCCAGTCTCAGCCCAGAACATTGAATCAGAATTTCTGGGGGTGGAGCCAAGGAATATATTTAAACACTATTCTTTGGCATGTGAAAGTCTGAGAGGAATGGAATTAAGTAATGCAATAGATAAACAAGCATTTTGTAAATGTTAAAACATTTATACAAACAAATGTGTTCTATTTCTGTCCAACTTTCTCCCACCTACATTCTTCCTTCTCTTCTCCCTGCTCCCTGTCTCTCTGCTCTACTTCCTTTATTTCTCACTGTCTCTCGGCCACTACACCTCCGGGCTCTTCCCACCAAACTGAAAATATTGTCTGCAGAGAACCTGTAACCTTCTCAATTTTCATGGTTCTGAAAGCAATATGTGAAGTGAAAGTGAAAGTTGCTCAGATGTGTCTGACTCCTGTTGACTCCATGGACTAGTCCATGGAATTCTCCAGGCCAGAATACTGGAGTGGGTAGCCTTTCCTTTCTCCAGGGGATCTTCCCAACCCAGGGATCAAATCCAGGTCTCCTGCATTGCAGGCGGGTTCTTTACCAGCTGAGCCACAAGGGAAGCCCAAGAACACTGGAGAGGGTAGCCTATCCCTTCACCAGGGGATCTTCCCAACCCAGGAATCGAACCAGGGTTATATGCATTGCAGACAGATTCTTTACCAACTGAGCTATCAGGGAAGCCACATTTATGATATTTATGATATAAGACTCTTACAATATAGTGTCTGATAAATGAATAGACAGATTAAGAAATTGAAAAATGGTGTCCAGCTATGTTAGCATTTTCCTTTTTATACACAAAATCTTGTTCTGCCTACAGAATAGTTTTCTTCCAATAAACCTCAAATGCTTTCATGGGTCGCGATTCATGCTTCTCCGCCTTCATGTGATCTTTCTGAAGCAGGCGGAGGCAAGTAGCAGCCCCCAGCCCAGCCCCACCCCATTTCCTACCTGGACAGATGTTGAGATAGTAACAGAGAGTTTGAGTGATTGCCTCATAACAAACAGGAAGGAGGGAGTGTCAGCATCAGAGACTGGTATGTAGACATCCCAACCCCTGGCCCATTGCCCTTCGTCTGCAGGAAATTTGCAGCTAGAACATCAGATGAACCCCATGTCTCTTCTTTTCAGTAAGAGGTCTGGAAAGAATATGTAACTTCTTTCTACCTGTATGCTTTGAGATTTAAATTAGAGAGCATTTGTAAAATGCCTGGAGCATACCAAGTGCTTGGTAAATATTACATCTCTTTCCCCATATTCTTTTGTTATCAGCAAAATGTACTTGGCTGTCTGCACCAAACATATCTTGTTTGCAGGCCACAGAGTGCAGTCCTGCCCTTTGATCTGCATTCCTTCAACAGCTGGAGTGATGGGACTGTTTAAGCTGAAAGTGAAAAATATGACCAGCCTAGTTTTCTCAATATGTGTTTCTTGGACTACCTGAATCAAAATCTCTGGGCATCTGTTAAAAATGCAGCCTTCTGAGACCTACCCAAGATTTCCAGGGATGGATCCTAAGAAACTGTTTTTTTGTGTGTGAGAACCCCAGGTAAGCTAAAATTTGGGAACCATTGTTCTAGTTCCTTTGGTTTCAGCCTTGATAATACACTAGAAAGAACTGGGGAACATTTTAAAAATTTTAATTGGAGGATAATTGCTTTTGATGTTGTGTTGGTTTCTGCTCTACGACAACACGAATCAGCCATAAGTGTACATATATCACCTCCCTCTTGACCCTTCTTCTCACCCCACCCCACCCCCATTCCACCTCTTTAGGTCTTTAGAGAGTGCCAGACTGGCCTCCCTATGTTATATAGCAACTTCCCTCTACCTATCTATTTTAGACATGGTAGTGTGTATATGTCAGTGCTACTCTCTTTATTTGTCCCACCCTCTCCTTCCCTCTCCTTGACTACTCCAAAGCCTTAACTGTGTGGATCACAAAACTATGGAAAATTCTTCAAGAGAAGGGCATACCAGACCACCTGACCTGCCTCCTGAGAAATCTGTATGCAGGTCAAGAGGCAACAGTTAGAACTGGACATGGAACAACAGACTGGTTCCAAATTGGGAAAGGAGTACGTCAAGGTCATATATTGTCACCCTGCTTATTTAACTTATATGCAGAGTACATCACGTGAAATGCCAGGTTGGATGAAGCACAAGCTGGAATCAAGATTGTTGGAAGAAATATTAATAACCTCAGATACACAGATGACATCACCCTTATGGCAGAAAATGAAGAAGAACTAAAGAGCCTCTTAACTAAAAGAGGAGAATGAAAAAGTTCACTTAAAACTCAACATTCAGAAAACTAAGATCATGGCATCTGGTCCCAATACTTCGTGGCAAATAGCTGGGGAAGCAATGAAAACAGTGACAGGCTTAATTTATTTGCGGAGGCTCCAAAATCACTGCAGATGGTGACAGCAGCCATGAAATTAAAAGATGCTTGCTCCTTGGAAGAAAAGTTATGACCAACATAGACAGCATATTAAAACGCAGAGACATTACTTTGCCAACAAAGGTCCATCTAGTCAAAGCTATGGTTTTTCCAGTAGTCATGTATGGATGTGAAAGTTGGACTATAAAGAAGGCTGAGCGCCGAAGAATTGATGCTTTTGAACTGTGGTGTTGGAAAAGGCTCTTGAGAATCCTTTGGACTGCAAGGAGATCCAAGCAGTCCATCCTAAAGGAATTCAGTCCTGAATATTCATTGGAAGGACTGATGCTGAACTGACTGAACTGACTCCTTCCCCTACTGTGTCCACAAAACTGTTCTCTACATCTATGTCTCTATTCCTGCCCTGCAAATAGGTTCATCAGTACAATTTTTCCAGATTCCATATATATGCATTAACATATGATATTTTGGGGAACTTTTGGGAAATATCAAAGCCCAAGTTTCTACCCTGAAGAACTGAATAAGAATATCAGATCAGGGGCAGACATCAGATAAGGGTTAGGATAGCTGGATGGTGGGAATGGAGGGGGAAACAGTAATCACTGAGACCTCTTTTGCCCTCTAGTTAATCCATTAGCTTTTAAATTCATCTGCCATTGGAGGACAAAGAAAATGATGGCAAGAAATGATATAAAATATTTTTAACTTTTGTTTCCTGAGTCAAAAGTGTAATCGATCTGTCAATGGTATTTTGAAAGGAAGCCCTTTTCTGGTTTGTGTGTGTGTGTGTGTGTGTGTGTGTGTGTGTGTGTGTAGGATTTGCAGAAGGTATAAGGCCATAATGAGCTGAAAGCAAGGTTAAGTTTCTTCCCTAAGCTACCTTCCAACAAAGATGCTGTGCTTGTATGACCAGTGTTCACTGTTGCAGCAAGGAGCACCTACCTAGCGTTTAAACAGCCTGCACTTTTAATTATTATACTAACATTTTGTCAACTGTCAAAGGCTCAGAAATAATTTAATATCCTCCCATCTCTATGCAACACATTTATTGATATTCATGAAGTGAGTTCCCCCAGTAGTGTCTAGACGGAATGTCAATAGGGTCTGCTGAGGGAGATCCTTTTCACAGAGGAAGGATATTAATAATAGAATTCAGAAATTATTTTTAATTTTAGTTTAATAAAGGATTAGATGGG
Source organism: Muntiacus reevesi (assembly GCF_963930625.1). NCBI lineage: Eukaryota > Metazoa > Chordata > Mammalia > Artiodactyla > Cervidae > Muntiacus > Muntiacus reevesi. The sequence goes on from NC_089260.1 coordinate 64,931,800, forward strand.
ACAAGACCACTGTGCCCCCTTAATCGTCTGAGGCATAAATAAATGTAACCAGGCCAAGTCATTTTGAGTTTCAAAGATGAGAAATGATCAAGTTAACATAATTCCCTTTTAGCTGATATCATCCTCATGATTATACAGGCCAAAGTCTAGTCTTCTGTGTTACACCAGAGGGTTATTTGCTTGTGTCCTTTGCAAAAAGGAATAGTGACTTTGGGGAGGTGACCTCCCACTTTTGGAAACCCGAATTGTGAAAAAAGATGAAAAACTGCATTTGGCAGACATCCTTGGCAGTAACCTCAAAAAAAGAAACTGGGAACAACAAGGATGTATTGTCCAGCACAGGGAAACATTGCCATTATTTTGTAATAAACTTAAATGAAGTATACAAAAAAATATTGAATCACTAGGTTGTACACCTGAAACTAATATAATATTGTAAATCAACTGTATGTAGATATATGTTTAATTTTATCTATTTATGAAATAAATAAATCCCCTAGTAGCTCAGATGGCAAGGCATCTGCCTGAAATGCAGGAGACCAGTGTTCGATCCCTGGGTCGGGAAGATCCCCTGGAGAAGGAAGTGGCAATCCACTCCAGTGTTCTTGCCTGGAGAATTCCATGGACAGAGGAGCCTGGTGGGCTACAGTCCACGGGATCATAAAGAGTCAGACATGAATGAGTGACTAACACACACACGCATTTATAAAATAGATAGATGGATAGATAGATAAAAAAATAGTCCAAGCTTCAAAATGGGAAAAAAGGAAGGATTGCTACATATTAAGGATCCAACAAAGTCATCACTATCCTTGGGCATATTGTAGATACTCTGCTAAACTTTCCCCAAGCTTTTTTACAATTAACCTTCAAACAACCCCAGGAAATATGCTTCATTATTACCTCTGAATTTATTGTTGGTTTGTGAAGACCTCTGATTCAGAGGGTTGAGTTAATCATACTCACTGGTGGATGCATTCTTTTATTATTTATCTCTACAGGACCCCTTTAACAGATTTATTTATCCCTTTTTATTCCACAGCCCATTCCCATCCCTCCATTTCACAGAGAACTTTTATTGCATCGATCTGTTTGTTTTGTTTGGATTTGGTCTTCCATAGTGTGTAACCCGAGTTTCTTTTTCACTGGAGCTTTGTCTTTGGTGCCATTGATGTTTCTCTGTGTACCGCTAACACAAGGTGTATATTTACCAGCTCTATTTTACAAGATGAAAGAAAGTAATCTTAATTGCTTAACAGCATCACAAGGATATTAAATTGTAGAAATAGTCTTCAGGTATCTTTTCTTCCAGAGAGAGTGTTCTTGAGTATTCCAGTATATTGCTTCCTTTTTTGGTAATGCATATTTACTCTTTTTATTTTCATTTTTTATTGGAGTATCATTGATTAACAATATTGTGCTTGTTTCAGGTGAATGGCAATGTGATTCCATCATACATATACATGTATCTATTCTTTTTCAAATTTTTTTCCCATTTGGGTTATTGCAGAATATTGAGCAGAGTTCCCTGTGCTGTACAATAGGTCCTTGTTGGTTATCTATTTTAAATAGCAGTGCGTGTTTATCTCTTCCCTTTGAAAATATTATGTAGTTTGTTTTACACAAGAACCCTGTGAAGTGGGTTCTCGGTAAATAACTTGTCCCAAGATCACCACTCTAGAAACCAGCAGAGTTTGGATTACAACCCAGATCTGTCTGATCTCTGAACCTGTGTGCTTTTCATTTTTTGATCTAATGACCTATCACTACTAGAGTCTCCAGATTTACCTCCTTCTTCAGACTTCTTGCTCTGTTTCATTCTTGTTTAGGGGATTGGAGGAAGGGGATGGATACCTTTTCTTATCAAATAGCACCATGTGGGTGAGAAAGTGTCTTGCGGAGAGAGTCCTTCTGGACTGTGTCAGTTCCAGTATTACCATGGCAGGTCCTACGGTGATTAGTCCCATCTGAACCTATGGGGCGAAGTAAGGGTACCCAGTCCCTCCTCTCAGAGTGAATTTCTGCCAAGGTCTCATGTTGGGATAATGAGAGAACCATGGCCTTCTTTCTCCAAGGCTGACATGATGCAATAGGTCTGGTGATATGAGGTTTTGCTTTCTGTAGTTGCCCTTGGATTCTTTATGTCTTTATCTACTGGATTATTTTAAGATCCTTGTATGTCTTAGCAGGTGGTTCTGGGAGCTCAACTGTACTGTCCTTGCTAGTAAGCACTCAAGCAGAGTGAAATGAAGCCTCAAATCTCGTGAATAACCTCTGAAGATCAGAGTCTAGTCTTGTGGACCAAAGTTCTTGTACCTCAATTAAGCTAAAGATGTGAAAAATGCATTTGTATGCTTTTACAACATTTATCTTCAGCTACTTTAAATCCAGCCAACTATTGTGAATGAATCACATTTCTTGACACCAAACAAAGGACAGGGAAGACATTGATATTTTAGAAGCATCAGATGGAGTTTTCTTATCCTAATACAACTTTGAAGAGTTGTGTGGGGTAAAAAATGTAATGGATTTTAGAATAAAATAAGTACCTCAGACTCACTTCTTTCCAATGTGACCTTGAATCATTTATTCAACCTTTATTTCCTCAAATGTGAACTGGAGACAATGACATCTATCTCACACTGCTATTATGAAATGCTAAGAGAAAATGCATATAAAACACCTGACACATTATGAGACATTCATTGAATGTTAGGTCATCATCAGAAAGAAGGGATGGGCAAATATTTTAGTGTCTCAGCTCATTTTAAAGATTTTTCTAGTTGAAGATAAATTATAGATTTTTTTTTCTTTACCCTTTCCATTCATTTTGGTAGAGGACAGCTTAGCAGGGCCATGCAGTATTTGGAAGGTCATTCTGTGCATGAATTTGTTTTGGCATTTATTTCTGCCTTCTTTATTTTATTTTATCCACTGCCAAGGGGGCATTTTGATTGGCACGGAAGCCAAGTGAAACGAAGCACTCCCTCTGAGGGACATCCATGCAGGAGTTCTGTGAGAATCGCCTCCTTTCTGTCTGATGAGGGCTGACTTTCTTCCCCTTCACTGTGTTCCTGAGGAATTTTTGATGTTTTGCTGGCCCTGTCAGTTTCATTTCTTGCCTGCCTCATTCACCAACACCAGGAGGCTCTATCAGCTCAGACTCAGAAACATGATGTTGTAGAATCCATTTGGAAATGGTAACATCTAGTCTGAGGCTTATAGGGGACTATGACTAAATTTATTTTAAAGCCTAAATGGTTTCTCTGCCTGTCTGACACTTGATTTCAGTATTCAGCCTCTTTGCTAGTGATAGGGATTTTGCTCCTTGTCCCTTGAAAGACATCAATCATCGGAGCTCACCTGTTCCCATTAGCTGTACTTTTGATCAGTGGCTTCAGAATGAATCATCTGAAAATTTCTACTGCATTAAGCAGAACCCCTTTCAAGTTGTCTAGTGATGAAATGCATTATTCAATAAGCTCTGTCCTCTCCAGTGCCCAAAGAAATTTAGGAGAAAAAGGGACTCTGTTTTAGAAGAGACTTTGAGAAGATCATGTGTTCATAAGAAGCATGTGTTACACTTTGCACTGAAGATGAAGGAAAGTGTGTGTAATAAGTGAGACAATCTAAAGTAAGTTGGTGGAGGATCAAAAACTTAAGACTTGGAGGACTGTTCTTCCCCATGTGGCTCCCGACCAGCAACCCACACACCCTGGGACCTTGTCCCAAATACAAGCGCATGCTCCTCTCCCTAAGAGATTCTCATTTTGTATGTGGAATCCTAGAATTTACAGGTGATCCTGATGGACACTGACACTTTGAGAATTACTAATATAGAGACCATATACCTTACTATCCTCAAAGACTGTATATCAGGTTTCATTTTAAAATTCAGTTCAATGCATTTTCAAATAAAAAAAGAAATGAAATGGTTGGTGTGGTAGAAATGGGGATAAACTTACAATTTAAGCAGATGTGGTTTTAATTTTTAATTTCGAAACTGGGGTGGTCATTAGTGTTGTCTGGAAAATAGTTCTTGATTTCTTCATTCTGGGAAAAATATTAGGATTGTATTTCTCTGACCTTTTGGAGGTGGATGTAGCCAGGGGGAGCTTGAGCCAATGAAATGTGAAGAGTGGTTTGAGACAATGTTTGAGAAGGGGCTGGTCAGTCTAGATCCCAGAGTGGCTATGCTGAGCAGAAAACCCTTGCTAACCCAGAGGGGACATATAGAATGAGTGAGGAAGAAGTGTTTTAGGACATTAATATTCTGGGAGTTGCTCTTTACTGAAGCAGAACTTAGTGTTGAAGTGAAAGTGCTAGTCCCTCAGTCTGGTCTGACTCTTTGTGACCCCATGGACTGCAGCCTGCCAGGTTCCTCTGCCCATGGAATTCTCCAGGCAAGAATACTGGCCTGGGTAGCCATTCCCTTCTCCAGGGTATCTTCCCGATTCAGGGATCTAACCTGAGTCTCTTGAATTGCAGGCAGATTCTTTACCACCTGAGTCACAGTGCAACAGAACTTAACCTAACCTTGTTTACAAACACAAATACTATATAATCTTATGTGAGGTAGTTAAGCTCCCTGAGCCTCATTATCATCTCAACTAATGAAAAATGCAATGTCTGTAATTAAATATTATTGGAAAAATTAAATAAAATTGTGTAAAAGAGGCCATACTAGGTAATGAATATGTATCAGTTTCTTTCCTTATCCCCATAGTCTTTCTCACCAATGTAGGCATACTTTCATTCATAAAGAATGAACCTTTATAATATGCATGGATGTGTTCCTAGTAATATGCTATGCCCAGTTGGAACTTCCTAGAAATAAGTAAGTTAAGATTTTTGAAATTGTATTTATCCTGTGACATCAGGATAAATGGTTGACAGTTTAGTCAATCATTCAGTTACATAATATTGAAATTGGAACACTCATTGAAGACTGGGGATCATCAATGCCATACACACAGACTGGCACACACTGGGATGAATAAGACAAGACCATCTCTCTATCTTCAGGAAGCTAATGGTCTTGTTAGGGAGGCAGAAAAAAATCAGAATTGAATGAACTTAAACAATGATGCTGGTACAGTGATACAGATATGCAGAGAGCAATGGGAACAAAGAAGAAAAAATGATGAATGCACAGAGGTAGCCAATGGTAACTTCGTGAAGATTGTTCTTAGTCTGAGCCTTAAATGAAAAGAAGATGAAGACTGAAGTGACTTAACACAGCAAAGACCACCAGCTTGACTGATGTGATTCAACATGAGCATAAAGAGGAAGGCCGAGCTTTGAAATCGTAGTTCTCACAAACACTAACGTTTAACATTTAAGGTATGAAGATTAAATGAGTTGCCTAACAGTAAGGGAATACCCTGGAGGGAGTCACAGAAAGGAAATCACTGGAAGAGACTTTAAAGAAAGTTATAGTCTACACTTTAGAAAGTATAGAACATTGGAGTAGATTTGTTTATTGTAGCATCAGTGACTTAGTGAATGACAGCTCATACAAGAGGATGCATCTCTTGTATGCATAAATACATATATGCAAAGATACATCTCTTGCATATACTTGCATCAAAGAGTACTAATACTAGTATATGCAAGATAAGGAAGCTTTGCTAAGAAAGTATATTAGTTTTGAAATAAGTTTGCTTGCTAAAGGGAGATCAGAGTTGGACCAGAAGGTTAAAGAGTAATGTGGTTCAAGGAAATATTTTTGGAGACATGAACATATTTATGAATGCAGGGAAGAATTTTGTTAAAGAATCATGGGAGGAATGGAAAAACTGGTGTTGGTATGTCCTATAAAAACAAAGGAATGATAGAAATAAAGTTATTTGCTTTAAAAAAAAAAAAACATTAGAGAAGATAATTGCTTGCTCTCCACATACACTCTTCTAAATCTCTTGTATTTAGTTTTCACAATAATCCTAGAAAGAAGATATTTTATTATTTCTCTTTTTATTATTACTCCAGCTGCTGTGTTGAGACTAGAATGGAAGAGACCAAGAGTAGAAGAAGGGAGACAGAAGACTTTGCATAAATGTAGGTTCACAATAGGGCCTTCCCTAATGCCTCAGATGGTAAAGAATCCACCTGTAATGTGGGAGACACAAGCTCTTTCCTTGGGTCAGGAAGATCCCCTGGAGAAGTGAATGGCTACCCACTCTAGTATTCTTGTCTGGAAATCCCATAGACAGAAGAGTCTAGTGGGCTATAGATTCAAGATGATGGTGAACTGAATGACAAGTAAGAGGAGGTTGGATCTGAGATGGTTTTTGAAGGTAGAGCCAGACAGATTATTGATAGAACAATTGTACACTGTGAAGGACAGAAATTAAAGATTACTTCAAGTTTTTTGGACAGAGCAGCTAAAAGAATGGAGCTGTTATTTATCAAGATGAAGAAGACAGTGTGGAAGCAGTTTGGGGTGAAGGAAGATGAGAAATGAGGTTTTTAATATGCTAAGTTTGAAATATCTATTAAACACTCACATGGAGATGGAGCCTAGGCAACGGCTGTATAAATCGAGAGTTCAGGTGAGAAGTTTAGGCTGGAGATGCAAATGTGGGAGACAGTGGACATAAACTTTAAATCATGAGATCAGACATGATCACCAAGGGGGTTAGTCTAAAGGCATAAGAGGTGAGGCCTAAAAATTGAGCCCTTGGGATAGAGAAGATGAGGAGGGACAAAAAAAAAAAAAAAAAATTGAGGAGGAGATGTCATCTGGTTAAGGAGTGAACAAAAAGACAAAAAGAGTGATTCCTGGGGATAAAAATGAAGAAATTATTTCAGGGAGGAAGAAGAAATTAACAGTTTCAAAAGTTGAAGTTCACATATGCAGAAGGTTAAGAAATTATCACTGAATGTAGCAGTGGTCAGTTACTAAATTGAGTGGCAGTCTCAGTTTCTCCATTCTGATGACTGATTATAAGCCCCCAAAAGAAGGAAAAAAGACAATATTCAGCTCAGTGGAAGTACGTTTTTCTCCCTGAGTCAGAACCTTCAGTTGGTTCACTGATCAGAAGAGTTGTACTTCGCTAATCTTTTGATGTTCAGTTCAGTTCAGTGGCTCAGTCATGTCCGACTCTTTGAGACCCCATGGACTGCAGCACGCCAGGCTTCCCTGTCCATCACCAACTCCCAAAGCTTGCTCAAACTCATGTCCATTGAGTCATTGATGCCATCCAACCATCTCATTCTCTATAGTCTCCTTCTCCTCCTGCCTTCAATCTTGCCCAGCACCAAGGTCTTTTCCAACGAGTCAGTTCTTCATATCAGTTGGCCAAATTATTAGAGCTTCAGCTTCAGCATCAGTTCTTCCAATGTATATTCAGGACTGATTTCCTTTAGGATTGACTGGTGGGATCTCCTTATAGTCCAAGGATCCCTGTTGGATCATTGAAAAAGCAAGAGAGTTCCAGAAAAGCATCTGCTTTATAGGAAGGCCTGGCATGCTGCAGTCCATGGGGTTTCAAAGAGTCGGACATGACTGAGCAATTAAACTGAACTGTTTTATTGACTATGCCAAAGCCTTTGACTGTGTGGATCACAACAAACTGTGGAAAATTCTGAAAGAGATGAAAATACCAGACCACCTTACCTGCCTTCTGAGAAATCTGTATGCAGGTCAAGAAGCAACAGTTAGAGTTGGACATGGAACAACAGACTGGTTCCAAATAGGGAAAGAAGTATGTCAAGGTTGTATATTGTCACCTTGTTTATTTAACTTATATGCAAAATATATCATGCAAAATGCCAGGCTGGATGAAGCATAAGCTGGGATCAAGATTTCTGGGAGAAATATCAATAACCTCAGATATGCAGATAACACCACCCTTATGGCAGAAGGAGATGAACTAAAGAGCCTCTTGATGAAAGTGAAAGAGGAGAGTGAAAAAGTTGGCTTAAAACTCAACATTCAGAAAACTAAGATCATGGCATCCAGTCCTATCACTTCATGGCAAATAGATGGTGAAACAATGGAGACAGTGAAAGACTTTATTTCGGGGGGTTCCAAAATCACTGCAGATGGTGAGAGCAGCCATAAAATTAAAAGACGTTTGCTCCTTGAGAGAAAAGCTATGACCAACCTAGATAGCATATTATTATTATTAAAAAGCAGAGACATTACTTTGCCAATCCTTTGATGTAGATCCAATTTTTTTTTTTGCATAGAAATGTTACCTAAAAGCAAATATTTGAGTTTTTATTTCCTTAAGTATGGAAAAACAAGAAAAACCTACAGCCATTTTAATGCAGAATATGTCTATAGATTTTTACAACCCTATCCAAATATTCTATAATGGTGTTACCTACACCCATGTCAACAACAACAACAAAAAAAGGCAAAAAAAAAAAAAAAAAGGCAAATCACCCTTATAGAATTTTTTAAATAAATTTATCTTAGTTTTCATAGAAACAGTTGTGGGGTTTTTTTTGGAACCATATTTTATTAATTTATAAATAAGTACCAATGAATACATAAGTTTGGGAACAAACACAATTCTCCCTTGATGAGATTGGTGGAGGTGAAGGAAAGCGGAAGACTAGCTGTTTGCTGGACCTAGAGTATTGACTGCGCCTTGAGTATCAGCCTACACGTTTAATAGCAAGAGAATAGAACGTTGATGATTTCAAGAGAAGAAAAATGGAAACAATTTATGAAATATCTTAAATTGTATTCACTTATATAACTTATACACTAACATTCTGACTTATAGAAATGAAAATGAAAAAGAAATCAGCAACAGTAATTTTATTGTCCTCACCCTCATATTACCTCCTGAAACTTAAATCGAGTCTTTGTACAGATCTCAAGGCTTGCCTCTACTTCCCTCCTGTAAGAAGCCTCCTACTTGCCAGGCATTCACACTCAGACTTGTGGCTAATGTGTTTTTTAGTTATCATTTCTGGACAATTAGATAATTTCCAGTGTCCTCCATCTTACTCCACATCTTAAGTGTATGCTTATGGAATACAAGGTCTAGAGCAGTCTTTTTCTCATACTGACCATGAAGACATGGTCTCATTTATTAGTGTACATTTTATTACATGTATTTGTTACTTAAAAAAATACACCTGATAAATGTTCACATGCATTTTATGCTTAATAGTGTATAAAACACTCTCACTCCCCTTTCTCACTAATCTAATAAACCATTGTTGAATGATTTCTCAGTGCCCTACATGATCCTCTGCCTGGTCAGAGAAGGCAGAAAGGGCCTCTCTGAGATGATGACTTATAAGCCGAGATCCAAATGTGAAAAACCCACAAAATTGCAAGAGAAGGGAAGCTTTCCTCAGATCCTCTGGTGGTGGGTCAGAAGGGAGCATGTTGGAAACATGGTAATAAAGTATGTCAACCAGAGGGAGAGTGGGAAGGAGTGGAGACGGGTGGGCAAAGGGGAAGTGGGTCCAGGTAAGCCCTGGTGAAAATTTCTAGTTCATCCTAAGGAAATGGGAATGCTTCAGGTGGCTTTTTTTTTTTTTTTTTTTTAAGATTTTTTTATTTATTTTTGGCTCCACTAGGTTTTTGTCGCTACGCATAGGCTTTCTTTGGCTGCAGTGAGTGGGGACTGCCGCATAGTTGGGCCGTGCAGGCTTCTCACTGTGGTGTCTTCTCTTGTTGCGAAGGAGGGCTCTAATTTGTGTGGGCTCAGCAGTTGCGGCACATGGGCTTACTTGCTCCGTGACACGTGGAATCTTCCTGGATCAGGAATTGAGCCCGTGTTCCCTGTATTGGCAGTCAGATTCTTAACTGCTAGACCACCCAGGGAAGCCCCCATTGAAGTGTTTCAAGGAAGCGAATGACATATTCTAATTTATAATTAAAAGTTCATCCTGGCTTCTGATTGGAGAATGGTGGAAGCTGGAAGATCAGTTGGCAGACTAGTGTGGATTGATCTCACAGACCTGTTGAACCGAAGAAGTCAGACATGAAAGAGTATATCCTGTACTATACATTGATTTCTATGTGTTGTAGATACATGATATTCTATGCATTGATTGTGTGGGGTTTACCAGTAATTCAAGCAGGAGTGGCTAGACTAGTCTGCATGAGGCTTCAGTACGTATAAATTCTTATTGCAAACTGGAAAACTAGGAGAGAGGAATGTGGTCATTCTGCATGTTATAGACATAAAAAAACAAGTTAGAAGAAGCAAATGCCTTACTTAAAATCACAAGCTAGTTGTAGTGGATCTAGGTCCCAAGTTCAAAGTATTCTATTCATTTTATTAACCATAATGAATAATAAAGTAATTATTATATTTTATATTATACTTATGTAAATTATTGAAAAGGTAATATACTTTATGTATATACTTTGTAAATTAATACTGTATGTATAAAAAGGCATATGTATACTTTTATACAAAGGACTTTTACTCAATGATAAAAGGGTAAAAAAATGAAAAATGACTGGACATGTAACAGCATGGATTAAATTATATATATGACAAAACTCAATAAATTTATCTTCCTTATTTCAGAAAATATAAATGATTTACTAAATATGTAGAGTCAAACATGACAGTGCTGAGCTGAGAATCCAAGTTTCTGAAGTTGGGTAATACAGCCATAGATCTTGGGCCTGAAGTTGCTGAAGAACCCTAACTTCTGACCCCTAGTCAAGTGTTATGACATACTAGTAACCAAGGCTAACCCTCTTTGGAAATGTGAGTAGTAAATCCTAGAAGTCAAGAATATGTCCCACATGGGCAATATAGACTCCTTTCTAGAACAGGAGTAGGTGTGTTGAATATTGGAAAAATTTTCAAGACCACAGAATGATTTTAGGTCCTGGACCATGCAGAAAGACTGCTTTTCTAAGACATGCTTTGAAAATCCAGAATGAGACAAAGAATCAAGACAGCTTAAAATAAGCCCCGTGAAAGGACTGGGGTAGCTTATCAGAATTTAGAGTCATTCTAATCACACCTTTGACAGTGGTGTCCACATGATGGATGCTGCTGAGCTGTTAATAGGACACGATGCCCTTATAGGAATGGCATTTTGGCAAAATGCAATATCTTCTGACTAACAGTTCATTTTTTATAAGACTCTATTTATGGACTGCATACTTTTATACGATCTCATTAGCCAGCCATTAATCATTTCTAAGTCTGTCTATATTATATAATTTTCAATGTCTGAATGCGCATTTGTGAAAACTGTGTTGCACTTGTATAGAATTGTGGTTTATAAAGCATTTTGGGCCTGAATCCTCAGACAATGAGGAGGAGATGAGAGATGCTGGCTCCTTCACCTTATCTATACTTCCTTGAGTGAACTAGAGTCATTGCAGGGTGGTGGGGGTGGGGGGGGATGGTACACATTCTGAGAAATCTCAGCTTGAGTGACACCTGAACAACTTAAGAGATGGAAATGATTGAAGAGGCTGGCTTTAAGAATGATGTTTTTGTGGGCATCTAATTTCTCTAAAGGCTTCTCAGGTAGCTCAGCTGGTAAAGAATCTGCCTGCAATTCAGGAGACCCCAGATCAATTCCTGGGTAGGGAAGATCTCCTGGAGAAGGGAGAGTCTACCCACTCCAGTATTCTTGGGCTTCTCTGGTGGCTCAGATGGTAAAGAATCCGTCTGCAATGTGGGAGACCTGGGTTTGATCCCTGGGCTGGGAAGATCCCCTGGAGGAGGGCATGGCAACCCACTCCAGTATTCTCGCCTGGAGAATCCCATGGACAGAGGAGCCTGGCGGGCTATAGCTCAGACGGTGGGAAAGAGTCAGACATGACTGAGCTTGCACACATGCAAACTCTCTAAGACTGTGATTTTGTTATTCCTCAGGGGCTAACTAGTACATAATAAAGTCACATCTCATGTTAGAATACACTAGGGAGTATCCTTGATGCAGATGTGAGCAACCTACAGACATAAAGTAAACTCTTGCTTTGTCCTGTGGTATTTGCCTTATGCAGAGCATTCCAAACCAGGAAGCTCCTCCTCGCTTTAAAAGTGGATGGATGTATACCTGATTCACTTTGTTGTATACCTGAAAGTAACACAACATTATAAATCAGCTTCAGTAGAATTTAAAAAAAAATAAATGGATCAGAAGGGAGAAAACAGAGGAGAATTAATGAATTGTTAGACAGAAGGCATCCAAGTTACCAGAAAAAGCACACTGGATCTTATTAAAACTAAGTCTTCTGGTTCTGGTTCAAGTTATTCAAATCCAGCATGGTAATTCACTTTATTACTCTGTATTAACTGACTATGAGTGTTGTACCAAGTGCCACAAATTTGGTGGTTTAAACAACAGTAATTTACTGTCTCATAATTTTAGAAGCTAGAAGCTCAAAATTAATTTTTCTTCTTATTTTTGGCTTGAAATTATAATTCGATTTTTCTAGCTTTATTGAGGCATAATTGACAAAAGTTATGTATATTTAAGGAGTACAATGTGAGGTTTTGTTATATTTATACATTGTAAAATGATTGTCACAAATTAACATTTCCATCACCTCCCATAGGTTTCATCTCTGTGTGTGTGCGTGTGCGTGTGTGCGTGTGTGGTGAGAGCATTTAAGATGCTCTTAAATCCTCTTAGCCAACTGTAAGTATTCAATTCAAATTCCCTTTGTAAAGAGAAGGGAAACTAAAATTATTTTAGGACCTACTGTGTTCAGGGCTTTTATATCCTATGTGTGTGTGTGTGTGTCCTACATGCACATGTATATGATAAAACACATGGTTCAGAAGGCATAAGCTGTTAATAAATGATCCCCAGGTCTAGAAGATCCCCTGGAGAAGGGAATGGCTATCCACTCCAGTATTCTTGCCTGAAAAATCCCATGGACAGAGGAGCCTGGCATGCTACAGCCCATGCGGTCACTCAGACTCCAAAACGACTTAGCGCTCATGCACAGAGAAATGTATTTTAGAGATGATTAAACAGACTTGCCCAGGGTTTACAATCTTTGACTCAGGTGCTACACCCACATCTATTCTTTCCCAAAACTTGTGTTACTTTTTACTAAATCAAATAATCTGAAATACATGCTACATATTCCTTCCTTTGTATCTCTTCTTTAAATCCCAAATCATGGATACTATTACTGTCAAAGCACCTGAATTGATCCTGTATATTGCCAAATTATTAAATTACAAGTTATTGAGTTGAAAATGATCATTTCTCCCTCCAAAGAAATGGAATCTTACTATTTCTCTGACAGTTTTTCCCCTTCTCTAGTGTCCTATCACTGGGGACTACCCAAAGAAGCCTTTAACTACAGATTTCTGATTAATCTGTTTTCTTTAGATACTGCTTGATAATGACAGAATGGTCCATGGGGACAGTTTTGCAATGGATATTTTCAACAATGATGGGAACACAGAACTAAACAGAGTATCAAGAGACAGTTAATGCAGTAGAAACATCTGGTCTGTTTTTGCAGCAGAATTAGCATATGATTATCATCTGATTATTATTATCATCTCAGAAATCATCTGAACCTATAATGATACCTCTGATTGCAGAGGTGGGGAGGGAACACTGGTGGAGGGAAAGGAGACTTCAGCCTCATAGTTTAATTTCAGAGAATAAACACTTGTGTACTCTAATCTAATCTGGATGTACTCCCTATAGTCCAAGGTATGGGAGCATTTAAGGAAAGGCTGGAGAGAGGTAGGAGGAGCTGAAGCACTTTGGGCTGAATCAGAGAAACCAGAGGTAAATGTTCCAGACTGACAACCTGTAGTGTCTCATTGTGAGATGGGTCCTGTGTGTGTTCGTGTGTGTGTGTGTGTGTGCTAAGTTGCTTCAGTTGTGTCCAGCTCTTTGTGACCCTATAAACTAACTGTCCAGGCTCCTCTGTCCATGGGATTCTCCAGGCAAGAATACTGGCATGGATTTCCATGCCCTTCTCCAAAGGATCTTCCTGACCCAGGAATCAAACCATAGTCTCTTATGTCCTGCATTGACAGGTGGGCTCTTTACCTCTAGTGGCACCTGGGTAGCCCCCTCATCTTCACACATAGGGAGTTTTGCTAAAGTTTTATTCCTGGCTTCCACTCCCATAAGAGGTGATTTATGTGATTGAATGAATATGGGAGAAGAAATTGGGTACCCAGTCCTTTCTTTTCCCCTCCCCACTTCTCTCTCTACTTCTCCTTCTCTTCCCTTCTGTCCCCTCTTCCTCCCCTCTCTCCAAAGAGATCAGCCCTTCTCAGCCACATGCTACTTGGACAGCCCAGACTAGGCTCAACCACTGCAGGAAGAACTCAAATGACCAGTTAAGGCGGTGCCTGAAGAACCATGTCTAATGAGTTCAGGGGTGACAAGGAGAAGAGCAGAGTGGGTGAAAACAATTTTCTTTTAATTGCTACTAGCAGAGTAGAAGATGCAGATGTCTGGGGGGTTTAGTGCAGTTATTTTATTTTGGAAAACATAGATATTAGCCTAGTGTGTTAGTTGCTCAGTCATGTCCAACTTTTTGCAACTGCATGGACTATAGCCCACAAGGCTCCTCTCTTCATGGAATTCTCCAGGAAAGAATACTGGAATGGGTAGCCATTTCCTTCTCCAGGGGATATTCCTGACCCAGAGATTGACCCCTGTCTCCAGCATTGCAGGCAGATTCTTTACCATCTAAGCCAACAGGAAAGCCCTAGATAAAAGTCTTAAGTGAGATGGTTTCAAGAACTCAGTAAGAACTATTCTTATAACTAATCCTGAAACTTTGACAACACACCAATGAGGAAAAAAATTATTGAATTATAGAGCTAGAAAGAAGCTGACTCTGGGAAGAATGTTATCTATTAGTCATTCTCACCATAGTAAGAAGCAATGTATTCAAATTGTTTTCCCTTAGTACCTAACATTTAGTCAAAATTGACCATTTTTTTTTCAGTAAAATCAATTAAAGAAATTTTAACATTCCTTTTAAACAATGGTTTTCACTTTTAGCTTCTCTTCTCCAAGAGCCAAACAAATTGGTTTGAACTCTGTATTTCTGTCCATGGAAATTGGAAGAGTAAATGACCATACATTCTAGTTTGCATGAAATAGTCCCATTCATGCCTATTGTTTTAGTGCCCTCTCTGGTTTAGTATTTGTTCCATAATTTTCCTTTCGTGAAGTGTAAAGTTGTTGTTAATGTGCATTGAATTAAGTCATGATGGGTTTGGTAGCCATCCATTCTGTTCTTCCAGTCAGCCGTGGTCCCATCTTAGGGCAGCAGTCGTTATATCATAGGTTGTTTGAAATCCAAACTGTTCAGATCTGCAAAACAAATGTCAGTATCTACTTCAAAAGATAGACATTATTCCAGAAATCCCCTGCTTGAGTGAGTTGTGTTTATATATTATTATAAAAAACATGACTTTTCATTTGGATCAAATGGTTCCATTTTCTGTTTAATTTCACTTATTGTCAATTCCACATTTTCTTGTGCACCTACAAAACCTGAAATAATTGCTATTAATATATGTGTTTGGGTTTCATGAGTGTAGGAAAAACTTGGTAAACCAAGAAGTTATGTCAGCTTTATGTTAGTGTCATCAAAGCCTTTAGGTAGAAAATCAGTTAAAATAATTGAAATAATTTTTGATCCTTTTGTGCAATTTACAGAATCAAAAGTAGAGTGTTTGGAAGTGCATTCTGCTCAAAGTGAGATATTTTACATTATCGTGACTGCTATTGCAAATTCCATAACAGTCTAGCATTAAAGGTAAGAGTATTGGTGGTTTTTTGGTAGTAATATAAATTCAAATTTTGGTGGAGCATAACCTTATGGTAGTAACAATATACATACTTGATCAAGAGATCTATAAAGAATTATTATTAATTTTCTTGTAATAATGACATTATGGTTATATTTTTAAAAGAAGCCTCTATCTTTTAGTATATACACTGAAATGTATCTGATTGCAATGTCAGTATATATGAGATATACCTCAGATAGACCAGTGTTTTGCTCATTGTTTTCATGCTCAGTCACTCAGCTGGGAGTCTGCCAGGCTCCTCTGTCCGTGGGATTTTCCAGCAAAGAATACTGATGTAGGTTGCCATTTCCTCCTCCAGGGGATCTTCCTGACCAACGATCAGACCCACATCTACTGTTTCTTCTCTGCCTCCTGCATTGCAGATGAATTCTTTACCACTGAGCCACAGGGGAAGCCCAGATCAATCTTAGGATGAGGGAATATGCTGTTGCTGCTGCTGCTAAGTCACTTCAGTCATATCCTACTCTATGCGACCCCATAGATGGCAGCCCACCAGGCTCCTCCGTCCCTGGGATTCTCCAGGCAAGAATACTGGAGTGGGTTGCCATTTCCTTCTCCAATATGAGGGAATATATGTGGGTACAAATGAAGCAAGTGTGGTTGTGAATTGATGGGTGGTTTTATGTGAACAGGAGAAGGCAATGGCACCCCACTCCAGTACTCTTGCCTGGAAAATCCCATGGACGGAGGAGCCTGGAAGGCTGGTATGTGAGGACTTACTGAACTCTTTTACATATTTTCTTTGATTGCTTGAAATTGTCCACAGTAAAGAGGAAGGAGAGAGGAAGAGACAGAGACAGAGAGAAACAAAAACTTAAGTTTTAAAAGCTTTGTGATAAGGCAAATGACACAAAATATTCAGGATTGCAGTAAGAAATCAGATTTTAGAATGTTGAATCTTTCGAAGATTAATTTAAGAATCATATTAGGTATGCTGCAATAGTATTAAACCTTTTTGCAAATAAATCTTCTAGATTTAATTGCATTTTGTTGGGACTCGATTGGAAATCTTGAAATAATCAAAATGCAGTATCAGTTTCTTATGGTTTTTGTGAACTGTATTTAGGATACCCTGTATGTTAAGGGTCCTAAATAACCACTGTCATTACCTGATGATCATCATTCCCATTATAGGGACAAATATATCATTTGAATGCTTCTGGCTCCTTTTGGCATGAAAAAACGGACTTACTCATTTGAATATGAGTGATGCAGGGAGCAATTTTTAGAGAAATTACAGATATATCCTCCAGAATCCTTTCACTTTGTGATTTGTTGTTTCCATTTCAACTGCTCCAATGGTGATTGAACTTAGCACAGTCTGTGCAAGAAAACACTATTAGTATCATTGTAATTGTTGTTGTTATTATAGAAGTATTAATAGTTTTCTGTAGAGAATAGATCTTTCAGTCTGATTCATTATTTTAATGGCCTTCTGAAAAGCACTTTCTTTGTTTCACTTCTGAAATAGAACTTAGAAAAAATATCTTTAGTTGAGACATTCAGAAACATCTGTAATTTCACACAATGCATACAGAATAAACTCCCACAGAATTATTTCCTAAAAGTATTTGTTGAAAAAAATGAATTTTAGTTTATCATAATATTACTTTCCACCTATTATTTTAACTCCTTTTTTTGTGACAAGAAGAAAACAATGTTTAACTGGTGATATGAAATTTCTATCTTACATTGTTAAAAATACCACTAAATATCACAAACTGTAGTAAAATATAGTAAAGGATCAAATATTGAAAAGTAAAATAAAGGATTAAACATTGAATTATTTAACATCACCCTCAAATATAGTATTTTGTTTTCATATTGTGGATCAGTTCAGTTCAGTTCAGTCACTCAGTCATGCCCAACCCTTTGCGACCCCATGAATCACAGCACGCCAGGCCTCTCTGTCCATCACCAACTCCCGGAGTTTACTCAAACTCATGTCCATCGAGTCGGTGATGCCATCCAGCCATCTCATCCTCTGTCATCCCCTTCTCCTCCTGCCCCCAATCCCTCCCAGCATCAGGGTCTTTTCCAATGAGTCAACTCTTCGCATGAGGTGGCCAAAGTATTGGAGTTTCAGCTTCAGCATCAGTGCTTCCAATGAACACCCAGGACTGATCTCCTTCAGGATGGACTGGTTGGATCTCCTTGCAGACCAAGGGACTCTCAAGAGTCTTCTCCAACACCACAATTCAAAAGCATCAATTTTTCGGCACTCAGCTTTCTTTATAGTCCAACTCTCACATCCATACATGACTACTGGAAAAACCATAGCTTTGACTAGACAGATCTTTGTTGGCAAAGTAATGTCTCTGCTTTTTAATATGCTATCTAGGTTGGTCATAACTTTCCTTCCAAGGAGTAAGCGTCTTTTAATTTCATGGCTGCAATCACCATCTGCAGTGATTTTTGGAGCCCTTGTGGCTCGGCTGGTAAAGAATCTGCCTGCAATGCGGGAAACCTGGGTTCAATCCCTGGGTTGGGAAGATCCCCTGGAGAAGGGAAAGGCTACCTACTCCAGTATTCTGGCCTGGAGAATTCTAGGTCACAAAGAGTTGGACTTGACTGAGTGACTTTCACTCTCTCACTCTCTAAGTGGGAAAGGTATTCATTGCTCAGAATTTGCCTTCAAAGTAGATTCTACTATGTCACATGAATATTGTGGATACTGAAATGTAAATATCTTATTAGTAGTAGTACCTTCCTATTGTCCTTGCTCAAGGCACCAATAACAACTAGGGAAAATTCCAACATTAATGCTAGTAGATATAGGTTTGCGTATCAAATAGCCTTCCTGATAATTTAGAACTTTTTTTCACAGACTTCTTGTCACATATGATTATATCACTATTGTTTTATATACCTCATAATAAGGCTGATGAATCACTTGTGCCCTTCCAAGTTCTTATTATTTGCAAATTCTTTACATAATTAGTATAATCATTAATCACTCTTTGCAAGAATGTTTGAAAGATATTTGTCCATTTTGAAGTTTACTTAAGGTAGTGCTAGATAATATTTTATCTCAATCAAGTCACACCAGGGACAGATAAACTAGACAATGTAATAAGATGCTGATAGTGACTGACTGAATGAGGCTGGTTCTGGAAACCTCTTCAGATTGTGGACCTTCTCCTCTTCCCAGCAGGTATCTTCTCTGGGAAAGATGAACTGAGAGTATGTCTGATTAAATATAAATATAAATAACTCAATTTGCTTTTCTTCTTTTGGACAGCAATTAAAATTTTCTCTTTGGCACCAAGTAATCATCTTTCACTGTTCATATTGAAGATTATAATTGAGACCAGAGATTGGTATTTTTTTTACATAAAGAACAGATAGTAAATATTTTAGGCTTCTTGAGTCACACAGCCTCACCTGCAACTACTCAATTTTGCCATTACTGCATGAAGGCAGCCATAAAAGATATGTATACAGATGAGTAGGTCTGTGTGCCAATAAAACCTTATTTGCAAGAACAGATGCAGGCCAGATTTGTTCCATAGTTAGTTAACTTTGATTTAGTTGATTAATCAAGGAGCCAAATTTGGATTGAAAGTTTGGATTCAAATTTGAGATTTGAAGAAACCTGATTTTCAGAGTGGACTGGAAAGTATCTGAAATTTCTCAGAGAACAAAAGATAAGGGTTCAATGAGTGAGGACTTGAGAGACCTCTTCCAACTTAAGAGTTGGAAGTTGAAGTAAATAACTATGATACTAGTGCTTGAGAACTCTAAGGAAATAATGGATGGTAACCAGGGCAAGAGTAGGCTGTTGTGAGAATGGCTGACATGAAGTGAAAGTAAGATTTGTTGACGTTGGGAAGGTCTGAGAATGGATGGTCAATTGGAAAGCTGTGGAAGGGATGTTGAAAGTTCCATAGCAATTATCTAATCTATCCCTCTTGGATTAACAGATACTTTAAAATGTAAACATTATTAAAATTTTTGCTGTTTGAGAAGTGAAGGATATAACTAGACAACTAGATGTTTTAGGAGAAATCCCTAAGACAAACTCCCCAGGGGCTGGTCATTCTTCCTTCCTAGGTGATGGGGAAATAGTGGTAAATTATAACTGTGAAGTCTTCTTTAAAGAATTATGTGGTCTTTGTCTTGGGGAGTTTATATTACAAAGGAAGAAGCAAACAAGGTACAGATAAATTGTGTATCAATAAGCTTGGGCTGCCATAAAAAAATATCAAATACTGGGTGACTTAAACAAGAGACAGTTGTCTCTCACTGGAAGCTGGGAATTCCAAGATGAAGGTGTTGGCAGCTTCAGTTCCCAGAAAGGATTCTCTTCCTGGCTTTCAGATAGCTAGCTTCTCTCTATGTTCTTACATGATATAAAGTGCTCTGGCATTCTCTTTTCTTCTTATGTTGTTGTTCAGTCACTACGTCATGGCCAACTCTTTGTGACCCCATGGACTGCAGCACACCAGGCTTTCCTGGTCTTCAGTGTCTCCTGGAGTTTATTCAAACTCATGTCCACTGAGTTGGTGATGCCATCCAACCATCTCGTTCTCTGTCATCCCCTTCTCCTCCTGCCTTCAATCTTTCCCAGCATTAGAGTCTTCTCCAATGAGTTGGCTCTTCACATCAGGTGGTCTAAGTACTGGAGCTTCAGCATCAGTCCTCCCAATGAATATTCAGGGTAGATTTCCTTTAGGATTGACTGGTTTGGTCAATAAGTGAACTAATCCCACCATAGTGTCCCCACTCTCATGATCTTATCTAAACCTTCTTAAAGCCTCACATCCAAGTTTCTTTTTTTAAATATATATTTTATTTTTTATTTTTCTTTCTTTCTTTCTTTCTTTTTTTTCATTAATTTTTATTAGTTGGAGGCTAATTACTTCACAACATTGCAGTGGGTTTTGTCATACATTGACATGAATCAGCCATTGAGTTACATGTACCAAATTTCATCACACTGGGGGCTAAAGTTTCATCATGTGAATTTCAGAGGATGGATACAAGCATTTAGTTCATAACAAGCAGTCATATCCAAAAGTAAACATAGATTATGAAGTATACTAGCAAAAGGAATAAAAATGGTGATATGATGGGGGTGAGTTTAAGGGGGCAATCCTATCAGAGTCATCAGGGAAGTTTTTTTCTGAGAAGGTGACACATTACCCATATTTAAATGATGAGAAGGATCCATGCATTAACTAGGAAAACTACTCCAGGTAGAAGTAACAAGAACCGTGGCTCTGAAGCAAGGAAGAGCCTGGCACATTCCAGAATCTATCAGAAGGCTGCCAGGGTGACAGCAGAGGAAGCAAGGGTGGAAATGGCATAAGATAAGGCTTGTCCCCCAAGGCTCTTGAGACGGAGTCTTCTTTTCTTTCCCAATCTGTTGTGAAATTTTCATGAGATTTCATTTCTCCCTGCCCTTTGAAAAACAGAATACAGTAGTAATCAGGAAGCTGATCTCTGAACTGAGATGGCCTGAGTCTGAAAAGTAGGTCTGCTCTGTGCCATGTGTGTTCTCTGGGCACTAGCTTCCTAATATATAAAATGGGGGAAGTGGTATCTACTTTTAAGTGGCTGGTGTGTTCAGAGCACTTGGAACGGTGCCTATCACTTATTTTAGTACAGGGTTAGCTCTGACTGAACCACACTGTGAAAGAGTCACTGCTCTGACAAATCATAAAGTTTTCATCTTATCAGTCTCACCATGAACACTGTTCTTCATTGGACTTTCCTGGTGGTCCAGTGGACACTGATTCATCCCTGGTCCAGAAAGATTCCCACATGCCATGAGGCAACTAAGCCCATGAGCCCCAACTACTGAGCCCACGCTTACAGCCTCTGTTCTGCAACAAGAGAAGCCACCACAATGAGAAGCTTGAGCACCTCAACTAAAGAGTAACCTGAATGTAGCAATGAAGACCCAGAACAGCCAAAAATACACTTAGCTAATTTTTTCAAAAGGGCATTCGCCCTTCTACTGGGTTGCTGTAGGGTATGAGTGCCAGTATGGGTCTGCTGTGGCCTTTGTCCAAAAGATTTATTTTCACAAATAGCACTAGGATATCCTGTCCTCAGACACATGGCCGCAGAGTGAGAGCATGGGGCAGGAACCCTAAAAAGGTTGTGGTGGCCCCCGTGGAGAGTTCTGCCCAAAGCCTTTGCCCTAATGCATTCATCCACTGAACCCTCAAGATCCAGACCTGTGAGAACCAGCTCTTTACACTTGGAGCTTCTATCTTTGACTTCCATCTGCTTTTCAGAGAACTGAAAGTTTAAGTGAATTTTGAAGCTACTTCTTTCTAGCCTTGACCTTTTCACTACAGTAAAACTGAACTGTTTTTATAAGCATTCATCTCTGTGTGAAAGCCCTTCCTCTTTTTCTCCCATATTTACCTCCTTCTTCTCACCATGACCCACACTGTCTCCATTGGCATGTCTTACTCAGATTCAATATGCTGCTAGAGATCAGTGGAGAAATAACTCCAGAAAGAATGAAGAGATGGAACCAAAGCAAAAACAACACCCATTTGTGGATATGACTGGTGATGGAAGCAGGTTCGATGCTATAAAGAGCAATATTGCATAGAAAGCTAGAATGTTAGGTCCATGAATCAAGGCAAATTGGAAGTGGTCAAACAGGAGATGGTAAGAGTAAATGTTGACATTTTAGGAATTAGTGAACTAAAATGGACTAGAATGGGTGAATTTAACTCAGATGACCATTATATTTACTACTATGGGCAAGGATCCCTTAGAAGAAATGGAGTAGCCATCATGGTCAACAAAAGAGTCTGAAATGCAGTACTTGGATGCAGTCTCAACGACAGAATGATCTCTGTTCATTTCCAAGGCAAACCATTCAATATCAAGATAATCCAAGTCTATGCCCTGACCAATAATGTTGAAGAAGCTGAAGTTGAATGGTTCTATGAAGACATAACTACAAAACCTTTTAGAACTAACACCCAAAAAAGATGTCCTTTTCATTATAGGGGACTGGAATGCAAAAGTAGGAAGTCGAGAAATATCTGGAGTAATAGGCAAATTTGTCCTTGGAATACAGAAGGAAGCAGGGCAAAGGCTCATAGAATTTTGCCAAGAGAATATACTGGTCATAGCAAACACTCTCTTCCAACAACACAAGAGAAGACTCTACGCATGGATATCACCAGATGGTCAAGACTTAAATCAGATTGATTATATTCTTTGCAGCCAAAGATGGAGAAGCTCTATACAGTCAGCAAAAACAAGACTGGGAGCTGACTGTGACTCAGATCATGAACTGCTTATTGCCAAATTCAGACTTAAATTGAGAAAGTAGGGAAAACCACTAGACCTTTCAGGTATGACCTAAATCAAGTCCCTTACAATTATACAGTGGAAGTTACAAATAGATTAAAGGGGCTAGATCTGATAGACAGAGTGCCTGATGATCTATGGATGGAGGTTCATGACATTGTACAGGAGACAGGGATCAAGACCATCCCCAAGGAAAAAAAATGCAAAAGAGCAAAATGGTTTTCTGAGGAGGCCTTACAAATAGCTGTGAAAATAAGAGAAGTGAAAAACAATGGAGAAAAGGGAAGATATACCCATTTGAATGCAGAGTTCCCAAGAATAGCAAGGAGAGATTAGAAAGACTTCCTCAGTGATCAGTGCAAAGAAATAGATGAAAACAACAGAATACGAAAGAATAGAGATCTCTTCAAGAAAATTAGAAACAACAAGGGAATATTTCATGCAAAGATGGGCTCAATAAAGGACAGAAATGGTATGGACCTAACAGAAGCAGAAGATATTAAGAAGAGTTGGCAACAATACATTGAAGAACTGTACAAAAAAGATCTTCATGACCTAGATAATCATGATTATGTGATCACCCACCTAGAGCCAAACATCCTGGAATGTGAAGACAAGTGGGCCTTAGGAAACATCATTACAAACAAAGATAGTGGAGGTGATGGAATTCCAGTTGAGCTATTTCAAATCTTAAAAGATGATGCTGTGAAAACACCACACTCAATATGCCAGCAGATTTCAGAAACTCAGCAGTGACCACAGGACTGGAAAGGTCAGTTTTCATTCCAATCCCTAAGAAAGGCAATGCCATAGAATGCTCAAACTATCGCACAACTGCACTCATCTCACACACTAGTAAAATAATGCTCAAAATTCTCCAAGCCAGGCTTGAACAATACGTGAGCCATGAACTTCCAGACATTCAAGCTGGTTTTAGAAAAGGCAGAGGAACTAGAGATCAAATTGCCAACATCCACTGAATCATCGAAAAAGCAAGAGAGTTCCAGAAAAACATCTATTTCTGCCTTATTGACTATGCAAAAGCCTTTGACTGTGTGGATCACAATAAACTGTGGAAAATTATTCAAGAGATGGGAATATCAGACCACCTGGCCTGCCTCCTGAGAAATCTGTATGTAAGTCAAGAAGCAACAGTTAGAACTGGACATGGAACAACAGACTGGTTCCAAATAGGAAAAGGAGTACATCAAGGCTGTATATTGTCACCCTGCTTATTTAACTTATATGCATAGTACATCATGAGAAATATTGGGCTGGATGAAGCACAAGCTGGGATCAAGATTGCTGGGAGAAATATCAATAACCTCAGATATGCAAATGATACCACCAATCTGACAGAAAGGGAAGAACAAAAGAGCCTCTTGATGAAAGTGAAAGAGGAGAGTAAAAAAGTTGGTTTAAAGCTCAACATTCAGAAAACTAAGATCGTGGCATCTGGTCCCATCACTTCATGGCAAATAGATGGGGAAAGAGTGGCAGATTTTATTTTTTTTGGTCTCCAAAATCACTGCAGATGGTGACTGCAGCCGTGAAATTAAAAGACACTTATTCCTTGAAAGGAAAATTTTGACCAACCTAGACAGCATATTAAGAAACAGAGACATTACTTTGTCCACAAAGGTCCGTCTAGTCAAGGCTCTGGTTTTTCCAGTAGTCATGTGTGAATCTGAGAGTTGGACTATAAAGAAAGCTGAGCACCGAAGAATTGATGCTTTTGAACTGTGGTGTTGGAGAAGACTCTTGAGAGTCCCTTGGACTGCAAGGAGGTCCAACCAGTCCATCCTAAAGGAGATCAGTCCTGAATATTCATTGGAAGAACTGATGATGAAGCTGAAATGCCAATACTTTGGCCACCTAATGCGAGAAACTGACTCATTTGAAAAGACCCTGATGCTGGGAAAGATTGAAGGCGGGAGGAGAAGGGGATGACAGAAGATGAGATGGTTGGATGGCATCACTGACTCAATGGACATGAGTTTGAGTAAACTTCAGAAGTTGGTGATGGACAGGGAGGCCTGTTGTGCTGCACTCCATGGGGTCGCAAAGAGTGGGACACGACTAAGTGACTGAACTGTTAACTGACTCAGGCTCCTACTTTGTTACATTTGAGGGATTAATTCAGTTGGTCCCTCTTGTAGGAAGCCCCCCTGATATCTTCCTCCCTTCCTTTGTCCCCACCAGGTGGGTTAAGTTCCCCTCTTTCTAACCTCTACATTACCCTGCACATACCTTAATCAAAGCAGTTGTATACACTCTTGGCTGTGTGTTTTTCCTTTTTCTCTAGAATATATGTACTTTGGCATCAGGGTCCCTGTGACTGGATCTCATACAACCATAAATCTCCAATGTCTACCTCAGCACCTGGAACCCAGGTGCTCAGTAAATGTTCACCGAATGAATGAATGATGTTTAAATAGACTATCTCCTCTAGGTTTTTTCTGTATTCCTGTCCTCAGTCCCTGGTTATCCCCACACAGCATCTCATACATCCCCTACAGCATCTTTTCTTCTGTGGGCATATCTACCTTTCAGGTGATCTTCTCCATTGTTAGGCTATTTTATTTTCAGTAAAATTCTTTGGACAGAAACTTCACTCCAAGCATCTCCTAGTTTCAGGCATTAACTGTTTCGTCTGGAACAAAACAAACCTGTAAATCAGTAAATTTATCAGTAAATCAGTAAAACAAACCTACTGATTCCTTTATAAAATCCTCTTTCCCATACTTAAAATAATTATGAGTTCTTTTTTAGTATTCACCTCAGGAAAACTATCCCATTCCTTTGATTGTATTAATTCACCCAATCATTTATCCATTTCTCCATTTATTTGTTCATTCAACTGGTCTTTCATTTCTACAAATATAAGTTCCAGTGACACTCCAGGTACTTTTACAGAATTGAAGATGTGATGTTGAACAGAATAACTACAAATCCTAGCATTCTACTTGGTGTTTAGAGTTTGATAGGAGGCACATGTATTTTTGCTTAGTGATTTCTCCAGGTTTATTTTAGCTTTATAAATTGTAGAGCCCATACAACAAAAATTAACTACTTGTCATCTTAATTACCTACAACTTTAATATGTACTTAAAGTCTTTCCAAACATTGGTATTCAACTCCTTGCACTCCTCACCATTATATTTCAGCCTATCACTTCAGACTCATTATGTAGACCACATAATCACTCAGTAACTATAATTCCTCTTTGCTCTTGATTCCATCAGTTCCCTTTCTTTTTTGTTATTTTTATTAGAATATAGTTGATTTATGGGGGAGGCACATTTTAATAGAGGGTGATAAATGCTTTGATTAGAGAAATGTAGGGTGATAGAACAGAGTGACGCTTCACCCAGTTTGGAGGAGATGGTGAACGCCTCCCAGTGGGAATGTCATCTAAGCTGAAGCCAAGTAGGAGTCAGTAGGGTCAATCAAGGGACAGGGAGAGTGTTTCAAGCAGAGGCCACGATGTGTGCTGAGGTCAGGGTGTGTAGGGAGCGGGGATGGGAGGTGAGAGAGAATAATGGAGCAGTCTCAAAAAGTAAAAGAAGAGTGATGCACTGAGGCATAGAAGGCATAGAAATGTCATAGCATGGAGGGCTCTGTAATGGAGTCAAAGAGATTAGATTGTATTCTAACTGAAATGAATATTTACTAAGTGTTTGAAGAAGGGGCATAAAGTGGTCAAGTTTCCATTATACAAATAACTTATTCCTTCTAACCATAGGGTTTTATTTTAATCTTCTAGTTATTCCTCTCTGGATCCCTCAAGTCGAGATTTTCTAAATATTGTCACACTTTCTGATGGAGAACCCAAACCAAAAACAGGTTAGAGAACTGAGACCAAGTGTCCCCGTTTAGAGATTCTAACGTGTTTTTTTTAAAGGATGTGCTTTCTGACATTAATGAAAGCATCTTCAGCTCTTGCTTGAGTCCTGGAAAAGAAGACATCTGTTTCAAGGAATGTCCAGCCTCTTCTAACGGGGCAGCTGCCCCTCCAAGCCGATGACATTAAGGATGTGGCAGATTGAAGAGGCTACAGATACCGTTTGCTCAAACCATGTGACTGTTTTCATCAGCTTTGTTTCTGCCATGTCCTTTGTCCACAGAAGGGACACAAGACAACTTTGTAATTCCTTGGCCATATGAAGATACAGATTCACCCAAGGCTTTAAAAGCAAGAATATCATTGAAATGTCAAACGGGGACTTGATGATTTAAATTGTGTCCCACAAAAGTCAATCTCTTGCTACCATTAATGTTCTCTGGGCAAGGTTTCTGAACAGGAGTAACTCAAACTTCCCTTTCAAAAAGAGGGAAAATCATGACACTCTGGTCATCTGGACAATTAGGTAGTGGCATTGCTGAAGAAACTTCGCAGGTGGTGCAGTGGTAAAGAACCCACCTGCTGATGTGGGAGATGGAAGTGATACGGGTTCAATCCCTGGGTTGGGAAGATCCCCTGGAGGAGGAAATGGCACCCCACTCCAGTATTCCTGCTTGGAGAATCCCTGGCAGCCATATTCCATAGGGTCGTAAAGAGTCAGACATGACTCAGAGTGTGTGTGCACACGCATGCACACACACACACACACACACACACACACACACACACACACTCTGCTGAAGAAGTGGAGAGATGAGTTGACTTTTCTCCCAGGAAGAGCTAGCAATGACCCAAAACTACGCAGCTCCATGTGATCGAGGAACATGCATTCCATTTCCCTTGTGTGTTTCCTCTCTCGTCTCACTTCTACATTTCTGTTTCCCTTCTTTCCTGCACCACTGACCTCCCACCCCTGAGTTCCAACCTGATTAGACTGCTTGCCTTTCCTTCCACATTCTGATCTCCCTGCCCTCCATGTTTTTTGATGCAGGTTGTTCCTGGGGCTTCCCAGGTGGCACAGTGCTAAAAGGGCCATAAGCTAAGGAGCACGAGCAGCCTCTGGGAGCAGGAAAAGGCAGAGAAGCAGACTGTTCCCTGCTGCCTCCAGAAGGAATGCAGCCAACTCCTCAATTATGTAGTAAATAAAACCATGCTAACATTTTGCACATTTTAAAGGGGCAGTAGAAATCCTTCACTATTCATGGGCATTTAGAATTCCTTGTCACTAGAAACTCTCAAAGCTATGATTTTTTCCAGTAGTCATGTATGGATGTGAGAATTGGACCATAAAGAAAGCTGAGTGCCAAAGAATTGATGTTTTTCAACTGTGGTGTTAGAAAATGACTCTTGAGAGTCCCTTGGACAGCACAGAGATCAAGCCAGTCAGTCCTAAAGGAAATCAGTCCTGAATATTCATTGGAAGGACTGATGCTGAAGCTAAAGCTCCAGTACTTTGGCTACCCAACGTGAAGAACTGACTTATTGGAAAAAGACCCTGATGCTAGGAAAGACTGAAGGCAGGAGGAGAAGAGGGCAACAGAGGATGAGATGGTTGGATGGCATCACTGACTCGATGGGCATGAGTTTGAGCAAGCTCCAAAAGCTGATGATGGACAGGGAAGCCTGGTGTGCTGCAGTCCATGGGGTTGCAAAGAATTGGACACAACTGAAAGACTGAACTGAGCTAGAAACTCTCCAGGAAATAACTCCTACATTGTTTCATATCCTCAGCTTGATTGAGGCAATGCACAGACTGGCACCCTTGCTTGTGTTTCCCTAAGGCTGACCCTCCAGTCTCACCATATGGGATCCAGTACCTCCAAGAACGCTTGCTGCCCTCAGTCACCGCGCCCACTGTTTGCTGCTTCCCTCTGTCCTGCCCCAATAGCTCCTCTTAAACCTACCCTAATTCTAAAATTACTGCAATTCTAAAATTAGGTTGTATTTTTCCTCATCCTCGTGGCCTTTCCCAAAGCTTCCAAGAAAATTCTCTTAACTGCCCTGCCACTAGCCTTGTTTTCATTTCCTGTACCTTCTCCCTCTTTTTCTAACTATGATAGTGGTCACAAAATTTACATTTACTGGGACCAAAATTTCCTCGGTTGCCAAAAAATATACAGATGTAAACTGTCTTATAATTAAACTTTGCATAAGGGGAGCTCTCAGCTGATTGGGAACGTTGGGCTCAATCTGTGGCAGGTTCCCTCCTCCCCTCCCCAGGGTCCCCAGATCAGCCTTCCAGCAGATGCTCTGCCAGCTCTCTGCAGCTTCCTGGGCTCTGCTCTGGGAATTGAGATGATCTTATGGAGTTTTAGTTAAACTGCCCCTCACAAAGTGGATGAGTGCCTCAAAAATCTTCCTGTAAAGAAACCGCAAAACACTAATCATGCAAGACCAGACAACAATGAGGAAATAGCCAAGCTGGCTTCACTCCTAACCCTGCAATGTTTTATTCTCCAAATTCTGAAGGAAAAATAAGAATGATAAAATCAGATATGACAGGAAGTTAGCCCCAAACGTTGACATGATCACAGTCTATGTGAAATATGGATTTATATAGTCACTCACACTGACTGTGAACCTCACTTCAAGTGTATCTGTGCCTTGAGATGTTAGTGAATAAGAGCACAATGCCACTGCAATGAGCAGGGCATTTGATAAGAAAGTATGAACAATATGAGGACAAATGTTAACAGTATTTTTTTTCAGGAATGTTTAAAATTATGCATTACTTATCCTAATGGTTCATGAAATGTCAACAAACTTAAAAATAATTTAGAAACCTATCTTTCAGTTTTAAATTGACTTTCATTTATTATTTTAATTAATGTATCTATTTTAATTGGAGGATAATTACTTTACAATATTGTGATGGTTTTTGCCATACATCAGTATGAATTGGTCATAGACAAACATGTGTCTTTTAAAAGACAAAAAGTCATATATCTCTGTGGCTATCTCCTGATCCAGTGAAACAAGCTGATGTAGTAACTGGAAAACAACATAGTAACAAGCCAGATGTATTCCTTTGTCAACAAATACTATGATGCTGCTAAATATTTATAGAAATAAACATTCAAACAATTACACAACAGAATGTATGTTTTACAGTGGAATGAAAGTACAAATGTTTCCAACATGTTTCAGTTTATAGAATTTTCTGGATTCTCATGTAATATTAAAGGGTATGAAAAAAAAAAGTGTGATCCTAGAAAGCAAAAATACCCTCACAGACAGTAGTTGGTTAATGAACACAGTGCTTTATGGAAGAAGTGCCTAAATGCATTGTTGGAGCAGAAGCTCTCACATTAGAAGCTATGAGTTTGCATAATTAACACAAAGAGGGCACCAGATTTAAAAGCTATTTACTGCGTAAGTTATGGAGAAGCTATTGCATCAAAGTTGAGTGAAAACCAAAAAAATGCTTTACATATGGAATGCACTTAATGCTGTCAAAGTCTCTAAAACAAGAAAGAATAAGTAATATTTTCCATAAGATAGGAAATGACTGCAATCTTTTCTACACTATGGATTTTATTGTGGAAATTACCTCATGGCAAAAATGTTGAAGGGGCTGCAGAACAATAACGAGAGATGTGCATTCCTCTTTTACAATAAAGGCCAATGTTCCAAATTTGCTGACCTTCTCTGTAATGAGAAGTGATTGTCGGTAGCCAGCAGAAACGTTTGTAAAAATAAACCTACTCGATCTGTCCCTGTGAGGTTGGAGTGGCATTTCACAGTGAAAGAACTGCTCCCAAGGGAAAATCATATTATGAAGAGAGCATTTGGAAAATATGTATTTGAAAATGTTTATATTATTATGTGATTTATTTATTTATTGGATCAAAAATATAGCCTAATTGGGCTACCTCTAGTTTATCTCTTAAAACACACATCAGGCATGATGCTATAATTAGTCTCCTCTGGTCGTCCCATGAATTAGATTACCCTTTCCCTGGCCCCTCTTCTTCTGCGCGATGTACACTTGATAGTATTGTCTTTACAACATGGTAGGAGAGTATGTTACTTGTGTGTGCATCTCCTCCACTAAATTCTGAGTTTATTGAAGTCAGCAAAAAAGTTATTGTCCTACCAAGATGAGAACAGAATCCCTCAAAGATGCTCTGTAAATATTTGGCAATTGGATTAAAAATGTAAACATACAATGCACCAATGGACTGAAATAATTGGCCAATATAATATTAATACTGCCAATATCAGTAATGATTATCACAGTGATTAATGCTTGAACTAATTTGCTATGTGCCAGGCACTGATCAAATCTTCTACATATTTTCTGATTTAATGTTCACTACAATCTTAATGGAATGTACTGTTAGTTTCCCTAATTTATAGATGTGAGTGAAGGAACTTGTTCCAAATCATGCAGCTAATTGCCTGAGATGCAATACAGGTGGTCTGTTCACAGATCTCAGATCCTATAAAATGGGGAAAAGCAAAGCTCAGCACCTGGTTTCAAAAAGAGAATTGGAAACAGATAGATTGTGTAAAATAAATAATCATAATGCTAGATTGACAGTTACATATCAAGGAATCTTGATATAATACAAACTATTCTACCTTAAACATATAGGAATTTGTGTCCTACAAGGTTACAGGTTCTACTTCTCATTCTGTATTCTCAATAACATGTAGTATTGGCTCCTTAAACTCTCTGTAGAGTAGTCTTTATTCTATCATTGTAGAATGAATAAATGAATGTATGAATGAATATTATGTTCAGGGGCTTCACATAATTGATTATGTCACATCTTATCGCAGACCTTCTAGCAGTCCTAGTGCAAAGCCTAGAATACATCGGCTCAGAAAGTTCCATCCTTTCCCCAGTGTCAGACAGCTAGTAGATGGATGACTCTCTCCCTTCCCGAAGCTCTTTGTCCGTCCAGGTTAGTACTCTCAGCCCTGTTTATCTCAAATGAAGAGGGGCATGACTGACTGGAAAGTACCCACAACAGTGTGGCCGGAATGCTTAGTGACTTCATCGCCACATGGCATGAGGAACAGCTGAAGGGACTGAGAGCACTTGGCCTGGAGTGAAGGGGACTCAGGGAGATGGAATCACAACCTTTAAGTATTTAAATGGCATCAAGTGGAAAAGGGATTAAACTGAGGGACTGTAGCCCAGGAGGGTGAATCCAGCATTGCTGGGAGGAAGTGAAAGGGAGACAGGTTTCAGACAGAGGAAAGAACTTCCTGGTATTTGGAGACATGCTCTAGTGGGAAAGATCATCTTGGAAGGTTCAAATGACCAGTTGCCAAGGGCAGTTCCTACACAAGGTGGTTGGTGGAACCTGCCCACTTTCTGTTTCATAGATTTTATATGATTAAATACGATCATGCAAGACCAAGGGAGGGTAATTTATCATCTATGGAATGACGTTATAATAATTAATTATATGTAACTAATAAGTAATATGGAGAAGGCAATGGCATCCCACTCCAGTACTCTTGCCTGGAAAAGCCCATGGACCGAGGAGCCTGGTGGGCTGCAGTCCATGGGGTCACTAAGAGTCAGACATGACTGAGCGACTTCACTTCTAGTTTTCACTTTCATGCATTGGAGAAGGAAATGGCAACCCACTCCAGTGTTCTTGCCTGGAGAATCTCAGGGATGGGGAAGCCTGGTGGGCTGCCGTCTATGAGGTTGCATAGATTCAGACACGACTGAAGTGACTTAGCAGCAATAACTAATAATGGCAGATTATTACTATTTTTTTACTTTTTGTTCCGAATCATCAATGTTAATATCATTTGCTCAACTATGAAATGATGATAATAATAGTACTTTCCTCAAGGTGCTTGTTGAGAGGATTCAATGATTAGAAATCTGTAAAGTACTGAGAATGCTACCTAACACAGAGTAAACATAAGATTTTTATGATAATGCTACTACTAACAATTGTCATTGTTCAGTGGCTAAGTTGTGTCCAGATCCTTGTGATCCCGTGGACTACAGCACACCAGGCTTCCCTGTCTTCCACTATCACCCACTCTCTCTATTCATCTCATCCTCTTTATATGAGGATGACTTTAAAGAGTCATTTCCAATGAGTCACTTCGCATCAGGTAGGCAAGGTATTGGAGTTTCAGGTTTAGTACCAGTTCTTCCAATGAATATCTCAGGGTTGATTTCCTTTAGGATTAACTGGTTTGATCTCCTTGCTGTCCAAGGGACTCTCAAGTGTCTTCTCCAACACCACAGATCAAAAGCATCCGTTCTTCAGCACTCAACCTTGTTTATGATCCTACTCTCACATCCATACATGACTACTGGAAAAACCATAGCTTTGATTATACAGATATTCATTGGCAAAGTGATAGCTATACTTTTTAATACACTGACTAGGTTTGTCATAGCTTTTCTTTCAAGGAGCAGCATCTTTTAATTTCAAGGCTGCAGTCACCATCCACAGTGATTTTGGAGCCCAAGAAAATAAAATCTGTCACTGCTTCCACTTTTTCCTCTTCTATTTGCCATGAAGTGATGGGACTGGATGTCATGATCTTAGTTTTTTTAATGTTGAGTTAAAAACCAGTTGGGTGTTGGTATAGCTGCCCACTATACCAAGGTTACTGCCAGGTAACCTTAAGCTTTTGCAGAAGAGAGAGAGGTTAGTACCAGCCAGCATTCACCAGGATGGATGGAGTTCCTTGGACCTGCTTCCTATTCACAACCCTATCCCTTAGGCAGATCATTTAGCCTCTTTCAGCTCATTTCATTCATTAATAAAATGGGGACAGTAATGTTCATTTGTCAGGGATGCAGAGGAATTGGAGGACATGATGTGTAATTAAGCACTGTTGTGATGTCTGTCAGGGGCCCCGATAAAGTCAGCCTTCTTTCTGCTTTCCTCTGATCATTGTGGTTTTCTCTCATTACCTCTTCCATCAAACCCACCTCACTCCCTCGTCTCACCTTCAATACTAAAGAGCAGAGGAAATCCTCACCTGAAGCTATTATTTGAAGCCTTAACACTATACAAGCACTGTTGAGGTCTCTATAAACTTCCTAGAAAATAGAGGGTTTGAATGGGAAGAGGAAAGCTTCCTAGACAGTCAGTGCATAATTTAATAGGGTCATCACAGAAGTCCAAGAAAGCATAAAACATAGCTATACTTGAAACTTTACCATGGCAGCTCCTCTCCTTTATTTCAAAGTTCAGAATGCCTATTAAATGATGATTTTATGCCTGGTTGAAACATCAAGAACTTCAGCCTTTCCTGGAGGGTAAGATTTGGTCAAGGGACGTGGTAATGCCATAAAGACTTGGAAATTTGAGAAGGTCGGGTCACAGAACTTAGATACTCAAAACACAGAAGCACAGCATAGGTAAATTAACCATTGCAGAACTCTATGCAGGATGGTCTAAGACAGAAGATTTTAATTTGCATTGCCACCAGAATTTAACACAAGGTGGAGCCTTGGAAAACAAATATCACAAATTCTCATTAAATTGTCAAACACTTTTCCAGCATTTCCTCTCCTATTATACCTGATTATCATGATACACATACACACACACACACACACACACACACACACACACACACACACCCCTTGATAAGTTATTAGGAAATGTGGAAAAATGTCTGAGCATCTAATGAGATTTAGGGAAAAGAAAAACACATATTTTAATGTTTTTCCAGCAGTAGAAATAATTCATCAAATTTCTTAAGTTTCTCTCAGCTTCATTTCTTAAAATGTCTTCTTAAATTTTGAAGAACAAATAGTACTGGGTTCTAAAAAATTACAAATATTACCAATTAATCCTCTCACCTCCAATCACTTATCTCAGTATCTGTGCACCTAGATTATATATCCAATCATAAAAATACTAAATACTGCACCCCATCCCTGGCATTACTCAATTTTAAATGTTGTCTTCACACATCATATTGGCTTTAAGGTACATTAGGATGACAGCTGGTGGCTTGTAGAGTGGTGACTGTACTAAGTCATATTCAAAGCTACCTGAGGAAGTGTGGATCAATTCATTGATGGGTTGTAGTGTAGGGAGAGGACTTCTTGACAACAGTGATGCTAAAGTAGAAAGAGCTCCTAGTGAGAGACTAGATAAATCAATTTGCAGGTGACCTTTAGAAAAAAGACACTGAATAAATAAATTGTAACAAATAACTTCTAAGGATAGTTTGGACTTCCCAAGTGGCTCAGTGGTAAAGAATCCACTTGCCTAGCAGGAGACTCAGGTTCTATCTCTGGGTCAGGAAGACCCCCTGGAGAAGAAAATGGCAGTCCACTGTGGTATTCTTGCCTGGGAAATCCCATGGACAGAAGAATCTAGGAGGCTACAGTCCATGAGGGTTGCAAAAGAGTCAGATATGAGCTTAGAGACTAAACAAGAAGGACATTTTAAGTACTGAGACTGTAGGATTCTATGGGGAAGAAAGAAAGAAAATGTTTTGAAGTGTGAGTTGTTCCCAGCCCTAAAGTGACAGTTACAAAGAGCAATTTCTACTTTGAATACAGTGCATGTGCTTAAGAAATATCTTTAGCATGTATTTAAGGATGTGATACAATTAAAATACGAAGTTCAGTTCAGTTGGTCAGTCGTGTCCAACTCTGCGACCCCATGAACTGCAGCACGTCAAGCCTCTCTGTCCATAACCAACTCCTGGAGTCCACCCAAACCCATGTCTATTGAGTCAATGATGCCATCCAACCATCTCATCCTCTGTTGTCCCCTTTTCCTCCTGTCCTCAATCTTTCCCAGCATCAGGTCTTTTCAAATGAGTCAGCTCTTCGCATCAGGTGGCCAAAGTATTGGAGTTTCAGCTTCAATATCAGTCCTTCCAATGAACACCCAGGACTGATCTAAAACACGAAGTAGGAAATAAATTAATCTATATCAGAGGAGGTTGAGAATCAAGGGCTGAATAATAATTTCAAATCACTCAGCTCATGAATTTCAAAGTTAGGATAGCTCATTGGACTCCAAATCCTGGAATCTTCCTATTGATTTTTCCTGGAGCAAATAGGAAGGCAAAACATTAACAAACCCATGACAGACTGGACACAAGACAACATTGAGAAGGACCAAAGACCCCCACCTCCAAAGTTCTGAGCAGATTTAAAAGGGAGAATGATGACACTGTTGCTTTAAATAGGAAAGGTAGTGAAGGAGCTTGTTTTGTCTGCAAATTGTTAATATTGGGGTTAATTATATTTAAAGAGGACTGTGATAATTGGGAGAACAGAATCCAAAAACAAATATGGTAATAATAATAACAGCCAACATTCAATACTTACTAGGCAATTGTCATAAGTGCTTTTTATATATTAACTCATTTAGTATTCATAGCAACTCTAAGAATCAGTGCTACTAATGGGGAAAGTGAGGCATAGAGAGATAAAATAAGTGATTTGAGGCAAAACAGTCAGTAAGTGGAAGAACCAAGAGCTATACCTAGGAGGCTGGCTCCAGAGTCCACATTTTTAAATAGCACAGTCTTGTACAGGGAGACTTGGAATATCTTCACAAAAATCCACAGGCACACAGGTTAGGGACATCTGCCATACTCCTGGGTGAGTTAGGGAAGCCTTCTTCCCTAAGAAGAGGTGACGCTTGAAAGAGAAAGTACACAAACTATTTTTCACATATTTTTGTGTGAACTTGACCATTGCATATTTTCTCAAGGAAAAATAAGATGGAAGAGAAGGGAAATGAGAACTAATTCTGTAAAAGTTTGTGATAGAGTTAAGGTCCCAGGAGATTGTCTTGGTAGTATTAATTTTTATTTGTTTATAGGGCTGGCTTGATTATTTGGGGCTTACGGACCAATCAGTTCAACCATGTAACACAACAGCCGTGTATGTTTGTTCTTTTCATCCTTCAAATTAGTTTCCTAACTGCACACAAAGTATATTTAACAGAAGGAAGTGATCAGCAAAGACCCAAGCCAAGCTGGTTGTGTTTGCAGACATAATCAGGTCTAAGGTAGATGGAGAATATTCCAGTTTCATTTTAATCCATATTCAACCCAGAATTATGTACAATAAGATTCTTAACGATGTTTACTAAAGATGATGTATTGAGGCATTTGCCGCAGAAATGTGAAACAGTGACTTACAACAGGGAGAGTTGGATTGAGACAGTTATATGGATGGAAGTTTCCTGAAAGCATTGTGGGAAACATCACTTGGATATGATACTTGGACGAGGAGTTGATTTATTAGTATTGGAAGGGTGCATGAGAGAGAGGAAGTAAGAGGTTATGAGAGAATGACCCTCCTGTAATGGTGGGTGGGAGAATTCTTACAGTGTATATGTTAGCACTGCTGTGTAGGGAAGGTCTTTGTTCTTCCTGGGTCTGCTCTGTCCACCATGGTAGCCACTGGTCACATGTGACTATTGAGCACTTGAAATGTGGCCAGTCTGAATTGAGATATGCTGTTAGCATAAAATACAAACTGAATTTCAGAATTAGTATTAAAATGTAAAATACCTGATAAATAATTTATATTTAATTGAATATTGAGATAGTAAAAGTTTTGATACTGATTTAAATAAACTACAAAACATTAATTTTTACCTAGATTACTTTGTTTTTAAAAATTTTTCACTTATTTGTCTTTGGCTGTTCTGGGTCCTCATAGCTGTGTGCGGGCTTTCTCTAGTTGAGATGAGCGGGGACTACTCTCTAGTTGCTGTGTGAAGGTTTCTCATCTCAGTGGCTTCCCTTGTGGGAGTTGTGGCTCTTGGACACTAGAGCACAGGCTTCGTAGTTGTGCTACATGAGCCTAGTTGCCCTGCGGCATGTGGGATCATCTGAGAAGAGGAATCAAACATGTGTTCCTGCATCAGCAGGAGAATTCTTAACCGCTGGACTACCAGGGAAGGCCTCATCATTTTACCTTTTTTAAGGTGATGTCCAAAAAATTTAAATTTTAAATGTGACTCACATTATAATTTCTGTTTGGGTGCACCTTCCTTAGCCTTTCAGTGGCCTGGACACATCTCTGTTGGGATGGAAATATCTAGCACAGTTATTGGTTTGAGAGTGATTGGGGCTGGCAGCGTAGGTGGGGTGGGTCGTTAGAACTCAATGAATGTCTGACAGAATTGCTCCCTGACTCTAGAGGACCCAGGCTGGGGAAAATAAGTCAGGAAAAGGTTTTACATTCATGGGAGGGAAAGTCTTTTGCATCTTGCTAGAGACAAGGCAAAAGAGACAATGGTTAGCTTCATGGAAGCCAGAGAAGTGAGAGGGAGCCAGGGATTAGAGATCTCTGAGAAATGAGGCCAAGAGCTGGACAAAGTGCTGGTTCCCAGACTAGGGCTTGGGAGGAGAGGATTTCTTTCAATACAGTAATCTGCTTCTGGAAAAGATATCTAACTAGACACTGCTTGTATGTTCAGTTCTGCTGTGTTCTTCCTTAGTAAATATTTTTCTTAAGTTCATTGCACCTCATGTTTGCCCTGGGAACACAGAGAAATTTTGCACAAGCTTAGCCAAGCTTTTAAAGGGAGTATGGCATGACTCCAAGAAAGAGACGTGCTGATATGTACTGAGGAATGTTTTAAATGTTGATAGGATGGAACGTGCATGAGACCAGGGATCACATCTTTACTCTCTGAACCCCTTACACCGAGCTCAGTGCCTGGAACATGGTAGGCACCCAGTAGCTGCTTGATGAATGAATGAATGGCTGAAGAGTAAAGTGATACTCAAGAGGATAAAGTTAGATCAGTTCTCTCTCCCAATCAGAAGCTGCTTGGTGTAATTCTTGGAGAATTTTGACCAAAATAGAAGTACATACCGAAATAGAAGTACATACCGAAGTGAAAATATATATGGAAGAAGTGAGTCCAATAAAACAACAATCATAGCTACCATCAATAGAGGAGTTCTCATGAGCCAGGACTAAGGCCTTTACATGTATTATCTTATTGTAGCTATATCAAAGAATTAACTATGATCTATATAACATTAAATCTCATTTTATAGATGAGACGACTGAATTGTAAAGAAGTCAAAGAATCAGCTGAAATTTATAAGGTTAGCAAAAGTGAAGCTGGAATTTGAATTCAAACAGTCTGATTCCAGAGTAAGTTTTCCTGATAATTATTCCATAATTATATTTAATTTAAATATTATCCATAAAGTGAAATGTGATACATATGTCTCTTTTGTGGAGGTTTCGCTCACTGTGTAGGTGAGTGTGTGTATGTGTAACTATGCACAGATGTGTTAGCACCAGGATAGACGATGTCTTCCTCTGTTTTGGTCCATTCTAGTAAGAGATGAATATTTAATTGGTCTCAGTGGTTAGACCTTTTCTTAATAAATTTACCTGTTTGTTAAAATTACATTAAAAATTAGCTACTTTCAGTATATTTGCATGTGTAATTGTTATTGTTCAGCTTAGCAGATTCTCTAACCAGATCTAACTTTTCTGGTTCTAAATTATAGATGTATTACTCTTCCTCCTACTACTATTATTGCACATATACACACACATGTACATATACACGTGTATGCACTTTTAAGCTCTAAGAGTGTTCTCAGCACTACCTCTTGTAGGTCACCAAGAAGTCAATCCTATTTGAATATTAGCAAATAGAGATACTAGACTCTGCCTTTAACCTTTTTGTTATATGCAAAGCTGTTTCTTGCAGTGTAATATATTTGTTTTTAAAAGATGTTAAAACAACTTAAATGTCAAATGAGAGGGTTGGGCAAATTACCATAATTCCATAAGACAGAACATTACATGCTTTTAAAATTATAAATGCAAAGAGGTTCTTGGTAAGTACAAAGAAGCTGTGATTAAAAGTTAAGTGGAAGAAAAGGACATAACTATAATTGAAGTGGTGGTGTGGCGCTAAAGAATCTACCTGCAATGCAGGAGACCCAGGTTTGATCCCTGGGTGGAGAAGATCCCCTGGAGAAGAAAGTGGCAACCCACTCCAGTATCTTGCCTGGGAAAACCCATGGACAGAGGAGCCTGGTGAGCTACAGTCATGGGGTCCCAAAAGATTTGGACACAACTTAGCTACCAAACAACAACTCTGTATAGCAATATATGTAGAAGGAAGGATATATACCAAAATAGTAGGAATGTATTCTGATACACAGTTTCCTCTTCATATATTTTCCCAAGTTGTCTACTATATGCATATGTACACATAAGCTTATTTATATGCATATATATGTGTGTGTGTGTGTATATATCTATATCTTATCTCTCTCTATATATATGTGTATATATTTTACATAGGAAGCAACAGTTAGAACTGGACATGGAACAACAGACTGGTTCCAAACTGGGAAAGGAGTTCATCACGGCTGTATATTGTCACCCTGCTTATTTAACTTATTTGCAGAGTACATCACGAGAAACGCTGGACTGGAAGAAGCACAAACTAGAATCAAGATTGCTGGGAGAAATATCAATAACCTCAGATATGCAGATGACTCCACCCTTATGGCAGAAAGTGAAGAACTAAAGAACCTCTTGATGAAAGGGGGAAGAGTGAAAATGTTGGTTTAAAGCTCAACATTCAGAAAACTAAGATCATGGCATCCAGTCCCATCAGTTCAGTTCAGTTCAGTCGCTCAGTCATGTCAGACTCTTTGTGACCCCATGAATGCCAGCACGCCAGGCTTCCTGTCCATCACCAACTCCTGGAGCTTACTCAAACTCATATCCATCAAGTCAGTGATGCCATCCAGCCATCTCATCCTCTGTCATCCCCTTCTCCTCCTGCCCCGAATCCCTCCCAGCATCAGGGTCTCTTCCAATGAGTCAACTCTTCCCATGAGGTGGCCAAAGTACTGGAGTTTCAGCTTCAGCATCAGTCTTTCCAATGAACACCCAGGACTGATCTCCTTTAGGGTGGACTGGTTGGATCTCTTTGCAGTCCAAGGGACTGTCAAGAGTCTTCTCCAACACCACAGTTCAAAAGCATCAATTCTTTGGCATTCAGCTTTCTTCACAGTCCAACTCTCACATCCATACATGACCACTGGAAAAATCATAGCCTTGACTAGACAGATCTTTGTTGGCAAAGTAGTGTCTCTGCTTTTTAATATGCTGTCTAGGTTGGTCATAACTTTCCTTCCAAGGAGTAAGCGTCTTTAAATTTCACAGCTGCAATCACCATCTGCAGTGATTTTGGAGCCCCCCCAAAATAAAGCCTGACACTGCTTCCACTGTTTCCCCATCTATTTCCCATGAAGTCCCAGTCCCATCACTTCCTGGCAAATAGATGGGGAGACAATGGAAACAGTGACAGACTTTGTTTTTGGGGGGCTCCCAGATTATTGTAGATGGTGACTGCAGCCATGAAATTAAAAGACGCTTGCTCCTTGGGAGAAAAGTTATGACCAACATAGACAGTGTATTAAAAAACAGTGACATTACTTTGCCAACAAAGGCCCATCTAGCCAAAGCTATGGTTTTTCCATTGTCATATATGGATGTGAGAGTTGGACTGTGAAGAGAACTGAGCGCCAAAGAGTTGATGCTTTGGTTGGAGAAGACTCTTGAGACATCCTTGGACTGCAAGGACATCCAACCAGTCCATCCTAAAGGAGACAAGTCCTGAGTATTCATTAGAAGGACTGATGCTGAAACTGGAACTCCAATCCTTTGGACCCCTGATGTGAAGAACTGACTCATTGTAAAAGACACTGCTGCTGGGAAAGACTGAAGGCAGGAGGAGAAGGGGACGACAGAGGATGAGATGGCTGGATGGCATTACCAGCCCAATGGACATGAATTTGAGTAAAATCTGGGAGTTGGTGATGGACAGGGAGGCCTGGAGTGCTGCAGTCCATAGGGTCACAAAGAGTCAGAAGTCAGACACAACTGAGCGACTGAACTGAACTGATACTTTACATATGCATATTATTTTTGTGATTACAAAAATATGTGCATGGGCTGTTTACTTTAGATGGTGTGATCTGAAAAGACTTTTCTGAAGAGGTGACAAATGATTTGAAATTATGTGAAGGAAAAGGGCCGAGTCATCAGTAAAACACTCCAGAGAGAACAGTGGACTTAGTGACTGAGCATGCACACAAGTCCATAATTCCCCTACACAGCAACGGAGGGAATAAAGAGAGGTCTAGGCTACTTTTCATGTCTTCTTGCCCTCAAGGTCTTCATCCACTGTTTCACAGATGGTTTTAGTTGCTAAATTGTGTCTGATTCTTTGCAATCCCATAGACTGTAGCCCACCAGGTTCCTCTGTTCATGGGATCCAGGCAAGAATACTGGTGTGGGTAGTCATTCCTTTCTCTAGGGGATCTTCCTGACCCAGGGATTGAACTCAAGTCTTCTGCATTGTGGTGGGCAGTTTCTTTACCATCTGAGCCACCAGGGAAGCCCTTTTCAGGGGGACAATGCTCAAATATTCATTGATGTGAAGTGAACTGGTTAAAAAACCAGACAAACTAACTAAAAACCACAAGCAGAGAGCCAGCACTTCTCTAAGGTTTCAAATTAGATTCCAAGAAACCCAAATGTACCTCAGAGGTCCTCACAGGGAGCAAGAACATAACACTGAACACCTCCTCAACCTAATCCCAGCAGCTCTGCTCTTCTCTGAGTCACACACCATGGAAGAATTGGAAGTAGGAATCCATTGGAAACAGTATTTAGAAGCCATTCACTTAAGGAAGGAAAGAACACATCCATTTTCCCCTTTGTTAGACAATTCAAGCTAAGATATTTGAGAGCTTATCAACAAAGCAAGACAGGATTCCTGGGGAGATGCTTCAGGTGTAACCTAAATACAGATGGCCAATGTTTCCAGGAAGGGCAGTGTCCTCTGAGCAGTAATCACCTTGGTCACCCAGCCAGTCGGTATGGGTCTCAGGAGAAGCTGGGGCCACCACAGGAAGTGGCATCTGCTCTCAGTTAGCCAAGGAATCCTTGCCGTCATTTTCCCCAAGTGCATATAGCGTGTGTGAGTTGCTCAGTTGTGTCCAACTCTGCTACCCCATGGATTGTAGCCCGCCAGGCTTCTCTCTCCATGGAGTTCTCCAGGCAAGAATACTGGAGTGGATTGCCATTCCCTTCTCCAGAGGAACTCCTCAATCCAGAGACTGAACCCTGGTCTCCTGCATCGCAAGCAGATTCTTTACCATTTGAGCTGT
The DNA here is from genome assembly GCF_963930625.1 of Muntiacus reevesi. Classification (NCBI taxonomy): domain Eukaryota; kingdom Metazoa; phylum Chordata; class Mammalia; order Artiodactyla; family Cervidae; genus Muntiacus; species Muntiacus reevesi. The sequence continues at coordinate 64,974,898 of NC_089260.1, forward strand.
AGCCAAGTTGGTAGGAATCTGCCTGCCGTGCAGGAGGACCCGAGCTTGATTCATGGGTGGGGAAGATCCTCTGGAGAAGGAAATGCAAACCACTCCAGCATTCTTGTCTGGAAAATCCCATGGCCAGAGGAGCCTCGTGGGCTGCAGTCCATGGGTTGCAAAGAATCAGGCACGACTGATCGACTAACATGTAGGCAAGATTCTGCCCTTTCTTCCATTTCTGACATTCACAAAGTGAAATTCCCACCTGGCAGATGCTCATGACAAACAGATTGACTAGAAGCTTCCGTGTGAACCTCAAGAAGTTCTCTGTGTGAGCCCTGCATTTGGTTGGTTTTCTTTGCCTTCTACTTTGTGATGTTTCCCATAGGATACAGGGAGAAACCAAGAAGAACCATCTGATTTGATTGTTTTCAGATGATGAAAAATGGGGAAATGAAGGTGTCAAGCTTTTTGTGTAGCAGATACTATCCCTAGAGTTTAGAATGACTTTAATTAAAAAAGTAAATGACTTCAGTGGTGCCCTCTCAATGCATAATATTCATCAGAATGGTGAGAAAATGAAGCAAGTCTGCGCTTAATATTTTGGCAAACTTCCTTTACTCCTGTGTATTTTATTTAAAACCCCAATGTAATAACAGCTCTGGACTTTTAATTTTTATTTTATATTTAAGTCACAAAGAAGAAATAGTCGGATGGTGCTTTATCAAGTTCTCTCCCATCTTCTTAGAAATATAAATTGCTTGAGGAGGGAGTGCTATAATTTTAGACCAGAAAATACATGCCAGAAGTCTTATATGAAACTGACCCGCCCAAGGATATAGGCCTTAGTCATGAGGATGTGTTCTAAATGTTACTGCATAGCCTCTGGGATGATGGCTCTGAACCCTCACTTATACTTAACTGCTGGCACGTCGCTTTGTATCTGTGCCTTGTGCTCCTACTTTCATTGATGGAAAGGAAGCATGGATTAGCTAACACTCCATTATTAGAGAACCAGGCCCAAACCAGCTGAAGCAGGGGACCCGCCTTCTCTCCTAGAAACAATGCAAAGCCTGCCTGGCTGAGGGTCCCCAGGCCTCCGCCACTCCTTGCTTTTGAGATTTTCCAGCCCACCCTATAAACATGTCTAAGGCCATTCTGTACAGTTTGTTTATTCGAACTATATTGTCCAGGGTAGAGAGAAGGGAGATTTAGCTGGTCTGTGGAAATGACAACATGGGAGGGAGGGAGAAGCAAAAAAAAAAAAGAAAGGCAAAATGGGGAAAACAGGAAACAGGCTAGTGAGAAGAGTCAAAATGCTCAGAGTCAGGAAGCAGGATCTTTGCAGTCTCTAATCTCCATGATGCAGCTGGTTTGCTATACGGTTTGTCCAAATTCAGTGGTGGTCTCTGTACTCCTGCCATTGCCTTGAATTAAGGGCTCATCATTGTTATCAAGAGGAATGAAGGCTGTTTACCTACTCCTTCTGTTACATGACTGAGTCCTCTTCATTCCTAAGGTCTCAAGCTTTTTTTTCCTGTTTTTATTCTTTTAATTTATATTTAATTGCTGGATAATTGCTTTACAATGGTGTGTTGGTTTCAACAACATCAGTCAGCCATAAGTGTACATATATCCCCTTCCTCTTGAGCATCTCCTCCCACCCCCACCCCCCATCTCACCTCTCTAGGTTGTCACAGAGCACCAGGTTGAGCAGAATAAAACTACTATGTGACCCAGCAATTCCACCACTGGGCACATACCTGGAGAAAAACCATAATTCAAAAAGACACAGGTACCCTAATGTTTCAGCTTGCAGGTGGTGGTCATGGTAAAGAATCCACCTGTCAATATAGGAGATGCAAGAGATGCATCTTTGATCCCTGGGTTGGGAAAGTCCCCTGGAGGATGGCATGACAAATGGCTCCAGTATTCTTGCCTGGAGAATCCCCCTGGACAGAGGCGCCCGATGGGCTACAGTCCATAGGGTTGCAGAGTTGGACACTGAAGCGAGTTAGCATGCACGCACCCCAGTGTTCATTGCAGCTCTATTTACAGTAGCTAGGACATGAAAGCAGCCATCATGTCCATCTACAGATGAGTGAATACAGTCTCATTCTTAATGCTACATCCTAATCCTGACCGTTTAACTAGAATAGCACATCCCCAGCCCCATTACTCTCTCATTTCCTGCATAGCTCTTTTCCCTATAACGGTTTCTTTCATTGTTTGTTACTATTAGACTAGTTGTTGTTATTATAATGATTATCACACGTTTTATGGCTTCTCTTCCCAGAGGCTGAAACTTGATGACATTAGAAATACATTTCTCTTCTCATGACCCTATCACTGGTATGTAGCACATGCTTGGTCTATAATAGGTATCCCAAAAATATTAATCGTGGAAATAACTAAATCAGTGAATGAGTGTACCAGATGGTGCAGATGGCATGTGAAAGGAATGGAAATTTAGCAAAATGTCCTTTGTCACTGAAGATATATCTATTTATTAAGACTTTCAAAAATATATTATCAGACATGAAGATAAAGTCATCACAACTGATAAATGTGTAATATAATATGTGGAAATTTAGAAATTTCATAGATTGTATTTCAAAGAACTACTATATTGATTCCTTAGAAACATTTTTAATAATGCATTTTTGAGTGTTAGGAATTTGAAAAAGAATAGATACATGTATATGTATAACTGAATCACTTTGCTGTATGCCTGAAACTAACACATCATTAATCAACTCTACTTCAATATAAAATAAAAATTAAAAAAGAGAACGAAATCAAGGTCTTCTTGACACTTTTAACATCATTCTTCAAATACCCACTAAACCAAAGCCATTTGTACTGATAAATTAAGTGCCATATTGCAACTCCTGGCTAGGCTTTAAAAATTGCTTCTATCCCTTTCCAAACATACAATTAACAAAGAGTTAATTATTCTCAGGGAGTAACGTATTTCTTTCAATTTGCCAGTTAGGATGAGAGCTATTTGTAACAATCATACAAGAGGAAACAGTACATGGGCCAAGAGGAAATTTGGAAAGGAAATGTGATTGGAGGAATAATTTTGAAAGGTGAAATGAAGGAGAAAAGAGATAAAGGAAAAGAAAAATTAGAAATTGGAAGTGAAGTCATTCCAGCCTCTCTCTCTAATAACCTCTGCTCTTTGGAGCTGAGGAAGCAGGACTTGACAGAGGATTTCATAGACTGACAAATGGGATGCTTAAAAGATCCTTTGAGCCAGGCAGAGGTCACTGGACTCAGCTTTCACCCAAATACTGTCATGTCTGGGGCCCTTTACTTTTCATTTTCCTCATCTGGACAATGGGAACAGTAAAATCTCCTTGCAGGGCAATGGTAAGGTGAAGTGAGAGCATGCATATGAATGCCCCAAATCTAACTCAGTTAGTATCACTTTTCTTCTATTTCCCTCCCAGTCTTACTCAGATTCACAGTCACAGAAGCCAGTCAGGCAACAATTCCTCCTCTATACAGAAGCAAAGCAACACTACTGACTTTAATATTTGAGCTTTCACTAGAAATCCCAAATCTCTTTCTATTCCTTTATATTCCATTGCCTGCAACTGTTATACATGTTTCTATAAATGATTCTACTTCCCAAGTTCATTAAACTCACTGTTGTTGATAGTTCATTTCCTCTTGATGATTGTAACCCTTGAAAATTTTCAGGGTTGTAATTTAAATTATTTAGTTACTCTGTACCTTGAAAGAAAGTGTTAGCTGCTCAGTCATGTCTGACTCTTTGCAACCCCATGGACTGCGTAGCCCTCCAGGCCTCTCTGTCCATGAAATTCTCCAGGCAGGAATACTGGAGTGGGTTGCCATTTTCTTCTCCAGGTGATCTTCCTAACCCAGGCATTGAACCCAGGTTTCCTGGAAGACTCTTTACCATCTGAGACACATGATAAAATAAGCTGAACATATATTGATTGAACCATGTAATTATGTATACTTAAGTACATGTGGGTATATATATACATCTACATACTATGTGCATATATATGTTATATATATACATATATATTTTTATGTTTTATATGTTTTATATATGTTCTATTTGGAATATATATGTTCTATCAGAATATATATATATAATATACATGAAAATACATATTCTACATATTCTACACCTCCTGCCAACTATTTTCCTTGTCAAGAACCCCTATACTTGGGGACAAGAGGCTGGGAGCCCACGTCATTGAGGAGCTCACTGCTCCAGTGGTTCTAATTATGTGGGAGCATGTATCACAGCTGCAGAATATTTGGGCTGATTTCCCCAACTCAGATGCCAGAGAGTTTCCTGATGACAAAATCCAGCACGCATAGATTAGATTCTTAAGGCAAGACTCTTAAGGGGTTCAGTGCATGGTGTGGGGTTATCCAGGGTAGTCAGAGTCTTTACAACTTATGAGAAATAATAAAGGAATCTGCGGGTGCTTCTCACAAAGAAGAGAAGGAGATGCAGGCATTAAATTCAAATATTCAACACACAGTTGGGAAGAAGGACTAGCTTTATCCTGCATGTTAAGAAAAGCAACATGAGCTCCAGTGTGGAGGAAATATGATAAGTAGAAATAAGATTTATATTTTCAAAAGAGGAAAGGATTTTTTAACAACTAGACCTATCTAAAAATTAAATGGTCATAAATTTTCTATCACTGAAAGTATGCAAGGTAGAGTAGGGCTGAAGGAATGTGTACCTGGGTGAATGATTCTCAGACATTTCTTTGAAGCACAAGAAGAAAGTTGGAGAAGATTGTTGCTGTTCAGTTGCTCAGTCACTCACACCTGGCTCCCCTGTCCTTTGGTATCTCCCAGAGTTTGCTCAAACTCATGTCCATTGAGTTGATGATGCCATCCACTCTTCCTCTGCCATTCCTTTCTCCTCACACTGTCAATCTTTTCCAGCATCAGGGTCTTTTCCAATGAGTTGGCTCCTCACATCAGGTGCCCAAAGTATTGGAGCTTCATCATCAGTGCTTCCAATGAATATTCAGGATTGATATTCTTTAGAATTGACTGATTCGATCTCCTTTCTGTCCAGTGGACTCTCAAGAGTTTTCTCCAGTACCACAGTTTGAAAACATCAATTCTTTGGCACTCAGCCTTCTTTATGGTCCAACTCTCACATCTGTACATGACTGGCGTGGGTCAGAGAAGCCTTTCCTTGCTAATTCTTGCCTCAGTTCTGAGCAGAACAGCTGAGATTGAGAAGAAAGAACACACACTTAGAGCCCCAAAGATTTGTGGTTGAAGTTTAGTACCAACACTATAGCACTTTAGCCCCTGTGATCTTCTGTTCATCCCTTGAAGAGGCCAGGCTCATTCCAGCTATAGAGCTTTTGCATTGATTGGCTACCCTCTCCATCTGGCACACTCTTTTTTCCACCAAATTATTCAAGTCTCAGCTTAATATCACCTCTTTACAGATGTTTTCCTTCCCACTCCAGTTAAAGCACTCACTCATGTTTTTCATTATTTTAATACTCTATTTAGTACTTATCACTCTCTATGCTTTTATTCTTTATTTAAATATTTTTTATCTTTCCTACTTCATATAAGCTCCATGATAACAGGATTTTGTCTTAGTCACCACTTTATTTTCAGTGCTAAAATGGTCTTGGCTCAAATAAGGCCCCTGAATTATTTTAAACAAAGTAACAACCCTGCAAATCATACAAAAATTGTGGTCAGTTAGGTAGTTCACTCCCTAGTTTTATCTAAAATGTTATATTTTGAGTGTGTTTGATCTAAGTAACTCCAACACTTTCTCTCCTACTCAAGAAAGCATCATGATGAAATGCATTGATAGGTCTCTACACTGGAACCCTGCATCCTGTGGTCACCGTCAGTTGGGCTATAAGTGAGTAGATGATCCAAGGCTGATCAATTAGAGAACATCCCAAGAATTACTGAAACTGGAATACAGAGAAGAAATATAGATTTCCTATGACAGCAGAAGATATATGGCATATGAAACCCAGACTGTGTTGGCATCCTCTTTCCCACCCTACTGGAAGTCAGCCTGGCATAGAAGGGAAAAATCTGGCCCTCAGAGAGAAAAAAACAAGAGTAAGCAGCTCAGAACACAAGTCCTTTAGACCCTGAGGCTGGGCCATCTTGCCCAGGCTGTGGTTATATGAGATTCCCCCAGTTTTCTCCCCATGAATACCAGCTTTTGACTAAACCACTTCAGGTAGGTTATAGCATTCACAGTAAAGAGAGTACTAACCAATACAGAAACCAATGGAGTGAGAGTGATATGGAAATAACCTGACATATGGACCTGTATGATGCACTCAAACATCCTCATGGACTTACTTAATAAATGGAAAAATAGTACTTATATATAAAAACAAGAAATGACAGTGCGGTTGAAAATAGATGCATCTGTCTCATGTGATTTTCTTTTTCCACAAGCTCTATCCCAAATGGCAAGTGAACCGTGTAGCCCCTGAGACAGAGTTGGGAGCTCCGCTTGAAACAAGACCCCCTGTTACGCAGGCCTGTATCGGTAGGCAGATTCTTTACCACTAGCGCCACCTGGGAAGCTCTAGTAGGTGCTTAATAAGTATATTTGAGTGAATAAAGAATCTCATTTCTTTCTCATACAACCCTGAGCTAAAAGGTCAAGTAGGGCTGAGGAAAAAAACACACAAAAATGCCAGCAAGAACTGAGACTCAGATGCAAAAATTTGCAGGTAACAAATGGGAAAATTTAACACTCACTATGGACTGGCAACTTGGGTTGTTTTAGGGCATCAATTCAAAGATAATCAAATTCCATTTGGCTGTACCTGTATGAGACCAGTTAAGAGTTACTTGGAATTCTTGCTGAAAATGCAAATCCTGGGGGCCTCCTCGAATCTGAAGATTGTGATTCTCCACAAACCTTCATCTCATCTCATCACATCTTTCCATCTGCCCCAGAAAATTTGGTCATCCTCAGTAGTTTCTCTTCTTCTTTATCCTTATTCAATCTATCACCAATTCCTGGAACTGTATCTTCATAAATGTCTCCTGCATGCATCAACTCTCCTCCATCCCCAGATGTTACTGTCGTTATGAGAGCACATGGCCCACCACCAGGGCCTCCTGACTTGTTGCTCTTCTTCTACACTTGCTCCTCTTCTTATTGCAGCCGATTGAAGACTGAATGATCTCTCTAGACAAAACATGACCAGATGATACTTTCCAGATGAAATCTGTTGGAAGGCCTCCCATCACTCTTGAGAACAGAGACCAAAACTATAAGCTAGTCTCAAAGTTCTTCATTGGTGTTCTCCCTGCCAATCTCTCCAGTTTCCTATATTCCAGCTTCCCAAGCCAACCTCCAGTTCTCTAAATGTCATCTACTCCTTCTGGTAGCCTGGCATCTGACAAGCAGTTCCCTCTGCCTGAACATTTTCTGCCTTTCAACCTCCATTTACCAGGTGAACTTCTGCTTATTTGGGGGAATTCAGTTCAGATAAAACCAGGTCCTTCCATTGACCATTGATATATTCCTATCAACTTGAAAACTTTTATTACAGTTTATGGTGTGTGTGCGTATATATATATGCATACACATATGAATACACATACATGCATATAAATGTAATCACATATTTATTTGCGTAATGACTTGATTGGTTGCTTTCTGCAACCCCTTCCCCCATACATGTACATAAGACCATAAGCTACTTTGAATGTAGGCCTATGGCTTCCCAGGTGGCGCTAGTGGTAAAGAACCTACCTGCCAATGTGGAAGACACAAGAGACAGGGGTTTGATCCCTGGGCCGGGAAGATCCCCTGGAGGAGGAAGTGGCAACCCACTCCAGTATTCTTGCCTAGAGAATCCCATGGACAGAGAAGCCTGGTGTGCTAATGCCTATAGGATCTCAAAGAGTCGGACACAACTGAACACAGACACATGCATGTTAGCTGTACTTAGTAGTCTATCCTCAATGCCCAGCCCAGGATCTTGACAAATCATGGTGTTCAGAACCTAAGTGTTGAATGGATATATGAAATGGAGTAAGGTCAAGGCTGGACCCAGGAATCTCTACTTTTAGAAATCTTAGTGATTCAATACAGACTTGGGAAAAATTATCTAAAATTTTTACCAAGCTGAGAATCCATGATTCTAAGTAAATGTGTTATTCCTCTATATTTCATGTATGCACATTTTAGGGTATAGCTATGAAAAATGTCTTAAAGTTTTCTACAGCCCTTGGCAAAGCCTTCAACAATTTATGCAAAAGGGATATTCTGTGCATGCCACTAGACTGGTCAGCAACTTTGGTCCCATTATACCCAAATTGCTTCTAGGGTCTCCTCACTCTAGTTCAGTTCAGCAATTACTGAGCATGTTGTCTCAGCCAAGCCACCTTCTACCTGGTCCAAGTTCTGCCTTCAGGGAGAACTCAAGAGACACACACCAGATCAGTTCAGTTCAGTCACTCAGTCGTGTCCGACTCTTTGAGACCCCATGGACTGCAACACTCCAAGCTTCCCTGTCCATCACCAAATCCCGGTGCTTGCTCAAATTCATGTCCATTGAGTCCATGAGACACACATGAAACCAAGTAATTACAATACACTCTAAGATGTATAGTCATGGACAAGATTATGTGATATCATCATAGCCCAGTGCACTGGGTGGGCAAGTGTTGAAGATGGCTTAGGAGGAAATGACCCTTGAACCAGGTTTGGGAGGATGAATAAGAGTTAGACTTTCATACAGAACAGACTTTTGAACTCTGTGGGAGAAGGTGAGGGTGGGATGTTTTGAAAGAACAGCATGTGTATTATCTATGGTGAAACAGATCACCAGCCCAGGTGGGATGCATGAGACAAGTGCTCAGGCCTGGTGCACTGGGAAGACCCAGAGGAATCAGGTGGAGAGGGAGGTGGGAGGGGGGATCGGGATGGGGAATATGTGTAACTCTATGGCTGATTCATATCAATGTATGACAAAACCCACTGAAATGTTGTGAAGTATTAGCCTCCAACTAATTAAAAAAAAAAAAAAAGTAAAAAAAAAAAAAAAGAGTTAGACTTTCAAAGAGGCAGAAAGGCCATATAAGGAAGTGATCATTGCATTTTGCAAAAGTCAGGAGTCTGGAAACAGTCTAATGTGTTTGGAGAACTATCCAGTAATTATATGGCAGAAACAGTAAATGTTACCAGGGGGAAAGCAGGAAAGGTTGGAGAAGCCAAGGGGTTCTTATCTTCCTCCCCCTCCTGCCACCGGAAATGGAAGCTCACCTTTTGTGCTATGCTTCATCAGGTCCAACTCTGTGAAACCATGGACTGTAGCCCACCAGCCTCCTCTGTGCATGGGATGTCCCAGGCAAGAATACTGGAGTGAATTGCCATTTCCTTTCCCAGGGTGTCTTCCCAACCCAGGGATCAAACACATGTCTCCTGCACTGGCGGGCAGATTCTTTATTACCCCCTTTTCCATATCCTTGATTGGTCCTTAATTCTGAAAGCCCACATCACAATACCTGCCCAGTATATTCCACAGGGAGGAAACCTAATGTCCTCGGAGGAGCCCATCTTGCTGAGATGGTTGCCAGCAGATTTACTTCCAGGGTGATTGTTGCAAGAATATGCCTAACAGAGTGAATGATCAGCCCCGAGTAAAGGGATTATGAAAAACTTAATAGCACTGTAGGAACGTGGCTGTTAATGAAATACAGTTGGCTGCTCTCGCCAGTTGGCACTAACCGACCCGACTCTGTCAACATCACAATATGATATTTGTTCCCAATTATTTTATAGCAACAACTGAAACACAATATGGTATTAATCATATTTATTATAAGTATCAATTTGAGAAATTTCTGACATGCCAGAAGATGAATAGGTTTATTATGAAAAGCAATTCTGCTTGGTGCACGCCTGCTGCTGTTGTGTAATAAATAGCCTCAGTAGGAATTTAAAAAAAAATAAAGCAAAACCAGCACTGAAGACAAAAATGAAGTATTGAGATCCTTCACATGCCTGCTATTTCCAAAGGCTAAGCACAACCAGCACACCTTGTGCCTCTAGGATTTTAATAGGTAAAAATAAGCCAATAGACCATTCCAGACCCTCAGAACAGAGAGCAGGAAGGTTTCATGATTGGGGCCCAAAGAAATAGGGACACTGGAGGGAAAGTTTCTGCAAATGCAGTTCCTTCCAGCCTACTCCTCCTCTCACAACACTCCTCTGACATGCACATTTTAGGGACTGTGGTTATACCATTGGCTCTGTCAGCTCTGGCCCTAACTCTATTTCAGTTTCATTCCCTCACTTTTTTCAGGTGCTTTTACAAATAACACTTTCTCAGAAACATCTTTCTGACAACCCTATTAAAATAAAAAGCCCTCCTTTAACCCTAAATGATTTTATTTCTAATAATGCTGCTGATATTTGCTTCTTCCCCTGTTATGCTCTACACCAAATCTGAGCCAAGCATTTGTTTTATTCACAGCTTTGCACATCCATGCTGGGCACATAGCAATCAAAAATATTTGTTGAATAAATGAACGAACAAACAGATGAATGAACGAGAACATGAATGAATTCATTCATTCATCCAGCAATGTCTTTCTCAGTTTTCACCTCTTTAAAAATATTTCCTCATTTTCTGCTTGTTCTTGATTCCTTGTAGTCCAGCCCCAGTTTAGTTCCTCCTCATTAGAGCTTTTCTAATAACTTTCAAACTTGTTGTTCTTTTTGAGTTCCTTCAGTTTATTCTCACTTTTGTCAGCAGAGTAACTTTAAGAAAAAAAAGAATGAGTTATCTCCTTGTTTCACTGAAGCATTTACAATCTTTGATTTTTTAAAAATCATTATTACATTAAGGATGGAGAAGGCAATGGCACCCCACTCTAGTACTCTTGCCCGGAAAATCCCATGGACAGAGGAGCCTGGTGGGCTGCAGTCCATGCGGTCACTAAGAGTCAGACACGACTGAGCGACTTCACTTTCACTTATCACTTTCATGCATTGGAGAAGGAAACGGCAACCCACTCCAGTGTTGAATCCAGGGATGGGGTAGCCTGGTGGGCTGCCGTCTATGGGGTCACACAGAGTCAGACACGACTGAAGCGACTTAGCAGCAGCAGCAACAACATTAAGAATGAAACTCAAAATCCTGAGCAGGGGATATAAAAAACTTCATGATTTGCCTCTTGCCTGTTCCCCTAGCTTTATCTCCTATTTCCTCCCAATTTACAGTCTGGTAGCTCCTAAGTGTGTATCCATTCCTGTGTGCCACTTTTTACTTCCAATTATATCAGAGAAATCCTTCTCTGGTAGGTCCCTCTGTGTGTTTCTTCCTTTACATGTTTTTTGTTTCTGTTTTTTTTTTTTTTTTTTTTTTTTCTGTTTAGCAGCATCCAACTCCTTAATTCTACCATCTGAACAGAAAGAGAAAAATAATGGAGCTCACAGAAAGATGTTAAAGAACCCAGAAAATAGAACCTTTTGTATAAGAATCAATTCAGTTCAGTTCAGTTCAGTCGCTCAGTCGTGTCCAACTCTTTGCAACCCCATGAATCGCAGCACTCCAGGCCTCTCTGTCCATCACCAACTCCTGGAGTTTACTCAAACTCATGCCCATCGAGTCAGTGATGCCATCCATCCATCTCATCCTATGTCGTCCCCTTCTCCTCCTGCCCCCAATCCCTCAGGATCTTTTCCAATGAGTTAACTCTTCACATGAGGTGGCCAAAGTATTGTAGTTTCAGCTTCAGCATCAGTCCTTCCAATGAACACCTAGGACTTATCTCCTTCAGGATGGACTGGTTGGATCTCCTTGCAGTCCAGGGGACTCTCAAGAGTCTTCTCCAACACCACAGTTCAAAAGCATCAATTCTTTCGAGCTCAGCTTTCTTCACAGTCCAACTCTCACATCCATACATGACCACTGGAAAAACCATAGCCTTGACCAGATGAACCTTTGTTGGAAAAGTAATGTCTCTGCTTTTTAATATGCTATCTAGGTTGGTCATAACTTTCCTTCCAAGGAGTAAGTATCTTTTAATTTCATGGCTGCAGTCACCATCTGCAGTGATTTTGGAATCCAAAAAAATAAAGTCTGACACTGTTTCCAGTCTCCCCATCTATTTCCCATGAGGTGATGGGACCAGATGCCATGATCTTAGTTTTCTGAATGCTGAGCCTTAAGCCAACTTTTTCACTCTCCTCTTTCACTTTCATCAAGAGGCTTTCCAGTTCCTCTTCACTCTCTGCCATAAGGTTGGTGTCATCTGCATATCTGAGGTTATTGATATTTCTCCCAGCAATCTTGATTCCAGCTTGTGCTTCTTCCAGCCCAGCGTTTCTCATGATGCACTCTGCATATAAGTTAAATAAGCAGGGTGACAATATACAGCCTTGACATACTCCTTTTCCTATTTGGAACCAGTCTGTTGTTCCATGTCCAGTTCTAACTGTTGCTTCCTGACCTGCATACAGGTTTCTCAAGAGGGAGGTCAGGTGGTCTGGTATTCCCATCTCCTTCAGAATTTTCCACAGTTTATTGTGATCCACACACAATAGTATCTGTCAAATCAGACAAACAAGGAGGAGATTCATTTGCAAAGCAATCCAGAGGAGAAATAATAGAGAAGTATATTGGGGGGTTTGAGTAAACACAAGCAAAAGTCTTCTGCAATCTTAGGAGTAGGATTACAAATAGATAAAAATATTTCTGGCAGTAAAGGAGCTTTGTACTCAGTCTAGCTTTGGAATAGTACTAAATTTTCTTTGAGTAAAGATTTTGGGGAAGAAGAACCACTGAAATGTCTTCTGAGTCTCCAACAGGAGGTGGATATCCGAACTGACATTGTTGAAAGAAGGATCTATCATAAATAATGGAGCTGGCCTTACCAAAAGGGTAATAATAGCCTCATTTACCCACAAGATTCAAATCAAGTGTCATTTCAGGGAAGACTGCCATCCATGACAAAGCTCCCAAATTCTTCCCCTGAGTCCACGCCAGCTCTTGCATTTTACTGAAGTCTTTGTCCTCATATAAGGCATTTTGATCATATGTTTTTCTCCAGCTAGAGCAGAGGTTTTTGTGTTTCATTCATTTTGTGCTCGCTGTGTCTACATGTCATCAGGCCCATGTAGGCCCTCAATAGATATATGTGAGGTTTGAAGAATAAGAAATCTCACTAAGAGTAACATTGAATGACTCTTGTGGAAATGTGATATTCCTATTCTGTATTGTTATCAGAATGGGTTTTGATCATAGAAATTAACAGTTCAGGGAGACGTGATGAGGCCCTTGGGATGGAATATAACATGTGAGTGCCTGTAGCAAAGTCAAACACTAGTAGTGGTGATACTGACCCACAATATAGAGACTACCATCATAGTGCTTAGCAGAATATTTGGCATATAATAGGCAATCAATCAATCAACAGATAAATCAGTCTATTAAAACTTGGGTCATAAAATGGCACAAACATTGAAATCAAAATGCCTTAAGATCTCTAAGGAGACTCTGCTAGTCATTCACCCTTTCCCTAAAAGGTGAGTATTTTTTGAAGACCCAATCATGGATTTTCATTGGAAGGACTGTTGCTGAAGTTGAAGCTCCAATACTTTGGCCATTTAATGAGAAGAGCTGACTCATTGGAAAAGACCCTGATGCTGGGAAAGATTGAAGGCGAAAGGAGAAGGGGACAGCAGAGGATGAGATGGTTAGATACCATCACCAACTAAATGGATATGAAATTGAGCAAACTCTGGGAGATAGTGGAGCACTGAGGAGCCTGGTGGGCTCCATGGGTCACAAAGAGTCGGACACTACCAGAACAATAACATCAAGTAGAAATATACCATAAGAATACATTTTGACTTTACCTTAGGCATATTCCCCAAGGCCCTAGCTTGTCTTTACATAAATTGATGTGATTAGGGAATAACAGCTTCTAGTAACATGATCCATTCCTGATTTTTCTCTTTTTTTCCCTAGCAATAGTTCTTCCAATTTTTACTCTAGTTTTCATAAGATCTATAGGAAGTCACAGGTCTACATCATTTCTTCTTTTGAAATACTTCATTGGGTAGAATTTATTTTGCATAGAATTATTTAAGATCATTTTTTAACTTATAGCTTTTGTCTTATGGCATTTTTACAACCTTATTTTCTGCTGATACAAATGGCTTTTGATCTTTCAAAGGGCAGGGATATAGTTCCCTTCAAATATTTTTAAATCGCTAAAGAGAATTGGGTTTTAGTAGTAATGAGGGTTGGAGAAGGCAATGGCACCCCACTCCAGTACTCTTGCCTGGAAAATCCCACGGACGGAGGGGGCTGGTAGGCTATAGTCCACGGGGTCTCGAAGAGTCAGACATGACTGAGCGACTTCACTCTCATTTTTCACTTTTATGCATCGGAGAAGGAAATGGCAACCCACTCCAGTGTTCTTGCCTGGAGAATCCCAGGGATGGGGTCGCACAGAGTCGGACACAACTGAAGTGACTTAGCAGTAGTGGCAGTAATGAGGGTAGAGCCTTTTGCTTCTAGAACTTTAGAAGAGAAAGGCCTAATAACCAAATCCTGGGAACCTACTGAGGTTTTGTTTTGTTAATTCCAGTATGCAGATATTCAGCATAAAAATAAAGTACCCTGAGAAAAATGCTGAAAATAAAAACAAAAGTGACAACTAACTGTAATATGTTGTCAACAATATTGCCCAAATGTCCACACAAGTCATCTCAGTCCATTTTTTCTGAGATGAGTCTGAATGGACTTTTGACTTTGAGAATTGACATAATTCGCTCTGTTTTTGTAAATAAACTTTTATTGAAATAGCCATGCCTATTCATTTACATATTATCTGTGGGTACTTTTTGTATTACAGTAACAGAGCTGAGTAGTTACAGCATGGCCTAATATTAGAACTAAAATATTTGCTTCTGGGGATTTGCCAGGTGGCTCAGTGGTAAAGAACCCATCTGCCAATGCAGGAGACACAATTTCAGTCCCTGGGTCAGAAAAATCCCTTGGAGGAGGAAATGGCAACCCACTCCTGTATTCTGGCCTGGGAACTCCCATGGACAGAGGAGCCTGGCAGGCTACAGTCCATGAGGCCACAAACAGTCAGACATGACTGAGCAACGGAACATACAACCTTTGCTTCTGGTGCTTGACAGAAACATATGCTGAGCTAGTACAGAGATATAGATGGTCTAAACTGATTCTCTAAAAAACTGGGTCTAAACTGATCCTCTAAAAGACTGATCCTCTAAAAGTCTAAAGGACTCCACTTATGATTGCACGTTGTGAAATGCACAGCACAGGAGTCAGTAAAAGCCATCTGTGTCCATTCTCAAATTCAAAATTCATTTACCTGAAGATACAGCAGTTTTTCATGCTTATTATCATGTCTGGGTTTGGTATAAGGGGGTGTCAGGGAAGGAAAATTGCCTTGAGCATTTTAAGTCTATTTCATTATGAGTCTTTTTTCACTTTTCTTGAGCAGGAAAGAGAGTGTGAAATAGAATAAGGCATCCAAATCAATAGATTAAATTTATTGAAAGGACGAGTAATTGGAGTAATGTTACAGAATATCAAGCAGATTATTTAGATAGCACACAAGTTTCCAGTCTGATCAGGTCAATTTACAGGCCATCAGAAATTACACAGAGAAATAGTGGGTTTGATCCAAGAGCCTTCTGCATTAGAATGTAGTAATTTGCTCTCTTTAGCTCTTTAATCTCTTCCTTGTGTTCGGAGGAAGAAAGAAAGCAGTCATGAGAGAGGGAAGTAATGAGATCATACTATAATTGCTCACACAGATAACAATAACAGAAGCCTTTTCACACCAGCTGATATTGTATTTACTGCTCGCTCCCCTACAGAAAGGTAAGATGATGAACAGAGAGGTCGAACAGGAAAATCCCAGAGTGAGTCTAGCAAATGGTGTCAAATATATCTGAGCAGCAGAACCTCCAATGAAACCAGGGTTCCAGACCTATAGAATCTTGGTCTGTGGGTTTAGACAGGAGCCCAGTCAGTTATATCTTTAAATGGACGCTTATGGCATTTGTCATGCAGCCAGACTTGGGAACTACCTATGCAGTCCAACCCCTTCATTTTCCAGTGGTGAGACTGAAGTGACTTTGTGAAGATCTGAGCCGCTACTACTCCACCCCTTAACCCTAGCTCTTATAACAACAAAACACAATGACCCAGCAGGAATCCTTTGTGATGCAACTCCTACGCTGGCCAGACAAGTGGGCTGCCGCACTCTTCTTCCAGCTAGTGGAGCACACTCCTGCTTGGGGACCTGGCACCCTTCGTCCGCACTTCCTGGGATGCTCCTTCCTAATAACCACATCAATCGCTATCTCACTTCCTCCAAGGCTCCATTCAGAAGTCACCTTAACAGAGGAAGCTGCCTTGGCTCTATTTTCCTCTTGACACTTACTATTACCTGACATTTGCATATTCTTATGCTTACTCATGGTTTGTTTCCTTCTTAATTCAGTTGCAAGCTCTGTGCCAGAACACAAAATTTCTCTTAGTTCACTGCTGTCTCCCCAACATTTCCATCTGGCATATCATAGACTCTCAATTAATATTTGTAAATGAAGGATGGGTGGATGCTTTTTTAAGAATACTGTCCCCTGGGTTGCCAGGCCAGTGAAGTAATGAAAACAAAAAAATATAAAGAACATTGAAATCAAACAGATCTGGTTTGGGTTCTTCATGCGTGACTTTGAGTTACCAATTCTTGCTGAGCATTGGTTGTGTGAAGTTGGGCTCTGATGCTGGAGGATTGTTGTGAAAATCGCATACATGAAGTGGGGCCTAATAAAAGCCCCCTAGAGAAGTGAGGCTAAGGTTTCGGTTATCCGCCCTGGGAATTCTAAGGGGCTGAGACATTGACAGGATCCCCTAGTTGGGCTGCCAAAGAGCCAGAAGCCTGCTTTAGTTTCTTAATGCTGCAGGAGTGGGAGGTTGTGTAACTCTCTGTTGGTGCCCTTTTGAACCACATTTCATCAAGATATTGTGAAACAGGGAGCAAAAGGGAGGCTTCTCGGGCCAACACGCATCAGGCCTTGTGCTAAGAGGGATGTGTCGGGGGAGAGAGAGGAGTGGGGATCCCTGGCAACCTCGCCGAGTCTGCTGGGTGTCTTTGCTCTTGTGGGGCCAGCTGGGAATGTGCAAGCAAGCTCCGTGGAACTGCTCGGCCAGGTCACCAAGCCATGCCCCAGAACAGCAATGTCTTTTATCCAGTGTCTCCCAAGGTGAGATTTAAGGTGTGTCAGGCAAAGGAAGAGAGAGAAGAGCGTTAGCAATCAAGTTGGAAACCTATGTTCTAGATTATTAGCTGGTCACTTTCACCATCCGGCCACAGTTTTATTTAATCGTATTAATCCATAAGCAGGATTATCAGCTTCATTTTCCAACTGAAGAAACAAGGGTTGGCGAGGTGTAGTTGGCGAGGTGAGTGTTTTGCGCTTGTTCAG
Organism: Muntiacus reevesi; assembly: GCF_963930625.1. NCBI lineage: Eukaryota > Metazoa > Chordata > Mammalia > Artiodactyla > Cervidae > Muntiacus > Muntiacus reevesi. The sequence goes on from NC_089260.1 coordinate 64,992,389, forward strand.
TACATGAATTTACAACACCTTGCCCTAAGACTTGATTCTTTTCTTTAGTAATTCTGTAACCTTAGGAGACATGCCTGACCTGGTGTATTTTCATTCTATTTTGTAAAACATAAGAATGATGTATGTTGTGATATATGTATGTATGTATGTGTTCAGTTGCGTCTGACTCTTTGCAACCGCATGAACTGTAGCCCACCAAGTTCCTCTATTCATGGAATTTTCCAGGCAAGAATACTGGAGTGGGTTGCTATTTCCTCCTCCAGGAAATCTTACTGACCCAGAGATTAGAGCCCCAGTCTCTTTTATCTCCTGCATTGGCAGGCAGATTCTTTACCACTGCTCTACCTGGGAAGCCCATAATAAGAATAACATGTGCATGTGTTAGTCGCTCAGTCGTGTTTGACTCTTTGTAGCCCCATGGACTGTAGTCTGCCAGGCTGCTCTGTCCATGGAATTCTCCAGGCAAGAGTACTGGAGTGAGTTGCCATTCCCTTCTCCAGGGGATCTTCCCAACCCAGGGTTGAACCTGGGTCACCCACATTGCAGGCAGATCCTTTACACTGTGCCACCTGGGGAGCCCATAATAAGAGTAATACCCACTCATAAAATTGTTATCAAGATAAAATAAGCTGTTGAGGACACAGCACTCATCCCAGTACCTTGCCCATAGAATGTGCTCAAAAAATGTTTTCCAGCATGACTTACATTAGCCAAAGTAATGCAGTCAGAGGCAGAGTTCAGATTCTGCCTCCTGATGATCTGATTCTAAGCTGCTTCTCTTCTGTAGCAATTGCCCAAGGAATTTACATTCTGAAAAAGCTTGAAGGTTTCTATGGTCCTTTCCAAACATAAGATTCAGTAGTTCCAGTGGGAGAGTTGGACGTCCTTCACTAAGAGTTCTCAAGGAAAGGAAGTTGGGAATGTTCCCTGGAATCACATCCTCTCGTGGTACCTCCCTTCTCTTCAGGACGCTGTGGACCTCTGGCCTCCGTGGACTTTGTCCTCCCATACAATTGGTTCCACTCACAATTAGTTGCTGGCACTGTCATCAAAGGGAGTTCTCTCCAAGGACGAGGAACAGGATGCAAAACAAATCCTGTACTGTAAACTCCAAGTGTGATCAGGGCAGGCCCAGCCAAGGAGGGAAGTTATGTTGTGATTTTGAGGGGATCAACAATAAAAGACAGCCAGCTGCCTGCCTCTCACAGGTGACTTGTGGGAATGTGCATATACCCTTTTATGCCCAAAACATTCCCACGAAAGAACACTTCTTAAGGACCAGAGCCTCTAAAGCTTTCTAAAGCTTTTGCCCAGAGTGAGAAGCATCATTCTCTCCTGTTCCAAGTCACAGCAGGGAAGTGGACTATCTTCTTATATCCAGAAAGTATCAGTTTTATCCCATGAAATCCTCAGGGTGACTGTGGTTTGCCCTCATCTCCTGACAGTGCAGATGAGGAGAGAGAGCCAAAAGACACAGCATCTCTGTTCCAATGAAAACTCAGCTTCAAAGAAGAAAATGACCACTGCTAAGGAGGTGAAGTCACAGCCTCAGCAAACCTTTGAAACTGGAGGAGAAGATGTAAATTAAGTGCAGACAATCAGGGTAAAAAGCAAAATCCTTAAGGAAAAGCAAAGTCCTCTGCAATGGGTGTGAAAGTAAAGAAAGCTGGCCAAGGCAAGGAGATAAACAGGACTGCGTGATGTAATGATGTAATCACACTGAGAAATCTAAGGAAAATACATGGAAGTTGGAAATTGTCTGTTTTCCTTGAGAATTTGTAAGAATCAAAGTGGAGGCAGAGTCAATTTTCTCAATATTCAATTCATTATAAACCCTCCTGGGGGACAGGAAACATGCTTTCATTTGCTGTTTCTGCAATAATGTTTTCTGGTATATGACAGAGCCATGGGACTCTGTAATCTTGTGTAGGGCTATATGCCAAGTATCATTCATGAGTTTCTTACAGCTTTTTAAAAATGTCTTCTGTTAGTTAGTAATTCATTTGTGTATTCATTTATGTGTTCATTCATATGTTCATTTTGTTCAGCAAACTTTTTGTGCCTGCAGTATATCAGGCGCAGCACTGGATTCTGAATAAACAAACATAAACATGACATGTTTATATACTTAAAGGCCCATAGCCCCATAGCCCCATATAAAGACACATGTAAGTCAGCAATTAAGTCAGTTTAGTCATTTTCTAACAGAAACAAGCAAATGTTTCAAACAAAGACAGAGTGTAGTGGATTAAAGAGCATGCAGCTCAAATTAATGGCTACCTGGGATCCCATTGTGTGATCTTATTTGAAAAGAGGATCTTTAAAAAAAAAAAAAAAAGAAAAGAGGATCTTTGCTGTTGTAAATAATTGAGTTTCAATGAGGTCATACAGAGTTAGGGTGAACACTAAACCCAAAGGTCACTTTTTTGTAAGAAGAGAAAGACACAGAGAGAAGACACACACAGAGAAAAAGCCACATGATTATGGAGCAGGAGATTGCAGTGATTCAGCTACAAGCCAAGGCATGCTAGAATGGCTAGAGTCACCAGAAACTGGACTAGGCAAAGAAGACATTTTCTCTAGAGCCCTCAGAAGGAGCATGGCTTAAAGGACAGCTTAATTTCAGACGTCTAACCTCCAAAATTTGAGAGTATAAACCTGTTCCTTTAAACGTCCAGTTTATAGTAGCTTGATTTGCAGCTGGTAAAGAACCTGTCTGCCAATGCAGAAAACACAAGAGACACGAGTTCAATCCCTGTGTCAGGAAGATACCCTGAAGAAGGAAATGGCAACCCACTCCAGTATTATTGCCTGGAGAATTCCATGGACAGAGGAGCCTGGTGACCTGTAACCTATGGGACTGCAAAGAGTTGGACACAACTGAGTACGTGCACATACACACACCTCTAAGAAATGAATGTATTTCTTCCCTGGTGGCTCAGATGATAAAGAATCCAACTGCAATACAGGAGACCTGGGTTCGATCCCTGGGTCAGGAAGATCCCCTGGAGAAGAGAATGGCTACCCACTCCAGTATCCTTGCCTGGAGAATCCCATGGACAGAGGAGCCCTGGCAAGCTACAGTCCATGGAGTCGCAAAGAGTCAGATAAAACTTAGTGACTAACACAACACTTTCTAAGAAATGAATATATGGCAGAAGGGCATTAAAGTCATGGTGCTGAGAATTCAATACAATCATTTTTTTTTTTTTTTGCTGACATCATGTAGTTTTTTAAAATAATTTTCATTGGGGTTTAGTTGATTTACAATGTTGTGTTAGTTTCAGGTGTACAACCAATTGAATCTGTTATACATATATCTATTCTTTTTTAGATTCTTTATGTAAGTCATTACAGACAACTGAGTAGACTTCCCTGTACTATACTGTAGGTCCTTATCAGTTATCTATTTTACATGTAGTAATGCTTATATGTCCATCCCACTCTCCCAACTTATCCCTCTACTCTCTTACCCACTGGTAATCATAAATTTGTTTTCTACATCTGTTACTCTATTTCTATTTTGTAAATAATTTCATTTGTACCAATTTTTTTTTTTAATTCTACATATGAGGGATATCATGATATTTCTTTTGCCATCTGACTTACTTCACTCAGTATGACAGTCTCTGGATTCATCCATGTTGCTGCAAATGGGATTGTTTCATTCTTTTTTATGACATCATGTAGTTTTTAATTTGGTTTTTGCTTTGCGGAACTATCTCCTTTGTCCTCAGTCAATAAGCCTTGCTCCACTCATCAAAGAGCAGGTCCCTAGTCAGACTGAAGTTTGGATCCGATAGTGGTGTCAGCTTCTAGAAGAAATTCTTAGCTTTTGCTTCTTTGATCTCAGGAGCTGTCCTGGTTCTTATGCTTCCTGAATCTCAGTTCTTTGCAGTTTTCCTCTTCATTTGCTTTAGTTAGCCAAAAGTGGTAATCATTGCTTGCAACCGAGAACACTAACTGTTTCAGGGCCATGTTGAATTTTCTGGTTATTCTTTACCAAGAATATAATAATCCTCTCTGTTTAACCTCATGTTATTATTTTATTCTACTGCTAGAAATTTTGTACTGTATTTTTGGCTACCTGTGGCCATGATGAAAGAAGAGTCTGTGGTATGTATTTTGTTCCACTCTTGGCTAAAATAATATCTCAATTCATGCCAATCTCTCCATTTGGAATCTCCTCTCCTTTCACCAACTTCACTTATTAAAAATATCCATTTTTAAGACTCAAAATAGAGAAATAAATAGAAGAAATAACACAGTCTTTGGTATTTAACTAACCTGGGCTTTAGCTGAGACACCGTCAATTAATGTGGCCTATATTTGGACCAAATTCTCCAAGCAAGGCTTTGGCAATATGTGAACCATGAACTTCCAGATGTTCAAGCTGGTTTTAGAAAAGGCAGAGGAACCAGAGATCAAATTGCCAACGTCTTCTGGATCATTGAAAAAGCAACAGAGTTCCAGAAAAACATCTATTTCTGCTTTATTGACTATGTCAAAGCCTTTGACTGTGTGGATCACAATAAACTGTGGAAAATTCTGAAAGAGATGGGAATACCAGACCATCTGATCTGCCTCTTGAGAAACCTGTATGCAGGTCAGGAAGCAACAGTTAGAACTGGACATGGAACAGCAGACTGGTTCCAAATAGGAAAAGGAGTACATCAAGGCTATATATTGTTACCCTGCTTATTTAACTTATATGCAGAGTACATCATGAGAAACACTGGGCTCGGTGAAGCTCAAGCTGGAATTAAGATTGCCGGGAGAAATATCAATAACCTCAGATATGCAGATGACACTACCCTTATGGCAGAAAGTGAAGAAGAACTAAAGAGCCTCTTGATGAAAGTGAAAGAGGAGAGTGAAAAAGTTGGCTTAAAGCTCAACATTCAGAAAACTAAGATCATGGCATCTGGTCCCATCACTTCATGACAAATAGATGGGGAAACAATGGAAACAGTGGCTGACTTTATTTTTTGGGCTCCAAAATCACTGCAGATGGTGACTGCAGCCATGAAATTAAAACATGCTTGCTCCTTGGAAGGAAAGCTATGACCAACCCAGACGGCATATTAAAAAGCAGAGACATTACTTTGCCAACAAAGGTCCATCTAGTCAAGGCTATAGTTATTCTAGTAGTCATGTATAGATGTGAAAGTTGGGCTATAAAGAAAGCTGAGTGCTGAAGAATTGATGCTTTTGAACTGTGGTGTTGGAGAAGACTCTTGAGAGTCCCTTGGACTGCAAGGAGATCCAACCAGACCATCCTAAAGGAGATTAATCCAAGTGTTCATTGGAAGGACTGATGATGAAGCTGAAAGTCCAATACTTTGGCCACCTGATGCAAAGAACTGACTCATTGGAAAAGATTCTGATGCTGGAAAAGATTGAGGTTGAGAGGAGAAGGGGATGACAGAGGATGAGATGCTTGGGTGGCATCACTGACTCAATGGACATGAGTTTGAGTAAAATCTGGGAGTTGGTGATGGACAGGGAGGCCTGGCATGCTGCAGTCCATGAGGTTGCAAAGAGTTGGACACAATTGAGAGACTGAACTGAACTGAAATGATATTTGGACCAGGCATAGAAAGTTCCTAAGTCTCATGTTTTCTGTAGTCATGTCTACCACTGGGTCACTGTTGGAGTCAAAGAAGCATCGTAAGTGAGGCACTCAGACCAGTGCCAGTCATGTAGAGATGCTAAAAATTTTGTTTTCCTCCCTTCCCTATGTATTTCTTCCAATCCTGGCTCTTCAAAAGTCATGCTAACTACCTTCTTAGAGTTTGGCCTTTTTCTCTTCACCATAACCTGTAGTTATAGATAGTTGAGAATGATAAATGGATTTATGACAGTAGGCATCTCTTCAGCTCTCCCCTTCTCTCCTTAACTTTCTGGGGCCTCTGACTAGATGACATGCTACTAAGGAATCCCTCTCTCAACCTCATACATACAGCAAAAATGGTCGTTTTTATACCATATGCTGTTAAAGAATTCAATTCATTCTCAAAACATGTTGGCCTTTTGAACTTACATATTCTTGATTCTTCCTCCAAGGCATAGGAATTTGTCTAATGGGAAAAAAAAATACAATAATGCCTTGAATCATTATGTGTGTATCAATGTTTCCAAACATACACAAGCATTTTACTTTTACTTTTAAAAAATTCTGGAATATGGTTTCATTTGGGTAACTTCAGGATTCATTTTGATAGCAGCTCAAACGTGCTTCTACCAGAATCACCAACTATCCAGACTTGCTTAATCCTCTAAAAGTGATCGATGTTGCTATCCCTCCAAATAAGCACACTATTGATTGTTGTTGTTTAGTTGCTAAGTCACATCCAACTCTTTTGTGACCCCAAGGACTTTAGCCCGCCAGCTCTCTTAATTCCATTTGAGAAAAACTAACTTCTCATGGACACAGCTTGATGCTTCATTAGACACCTTTATCTTCATACCACTGTAACAGAGTTATCAACACATGCTTGGGTCAGGTTCTTAAAACAGTTACTTGGGTAGATGTTTTTTTAGTATTTCTTCTCTAATAAGGAATTTATTTCATTACTATCATTTATAAACTTCTAAAAATAAGTCATAAGTAACATCAGTGGCTCATGGTAAAGAATCCACCTGCCAAAGCAGGAGATGTAGTGGATGTAGGTTCAATCCCTGGGAAAGATCCCTTGGAGGAGTAAATGGAAAACCACTCCAGTATTCTTGCCTGAAAAATCCCAAGGACAGAGGATCCTAGTGGACTACAGTACATAGGATCATAATGAGCTGGACACAGCTGAGTGGTCCACTCCATCATCAGTGTGCCGACTCACTGACTGAGTTAGCAGCTTCTTCTCAGTCTTCCCTCATTAAGGCTCCCATCACACCCTCTATTACCTCTTGGGTAGCAATTATCACATTGTCCCATGACAAGGATGACCATATAGTTTTATCATTCAAATCTGGACAGTTTGAGAGTGAGAGGCACTGTGGTTAATAATTAAGCCAGGGCAATGGGAATAAACCGAGACTGTCCTGAGGTCACTCTAATTTCAACTCTAAGTTCATTTGTCTGTGTCCTCCTCTAGATATTAAGCTCCCCGACATATTTAGCTTATTCTCTTCTCTAATTCCAGCACCCCACATAGTACCTGACATGGAAAAGACATTCTACTTCAATCATGGTCCTGTATCATGGCAAGCGCATGGTAAAGTCATCGCTCCCAATCTACAATCCTTTAGGTGTGATAACTAATTTATAACATATGTTCATTTTACATAGGGCAGCAATTTTCCAACTTTCTTTTTGCCCAGTTAATTACTTGTCCTTCTAGATATCTGAACCCAAGTGGATTAGGGGACATTCCTGTTTTTACAGATAGCATCCTGTCTTTACATCTTTTGTTTAACCGCACTCTATACTAATTGTTGGTTTATAGTAGGTATCAGTCCTTGAGCCTCTGAGCTCTCTTTTTTGTCTACAGCAGCATTTAGCACAGATCCTGTCTCAGAGTAAGGGGATGATACATGCCATCTGAAAGAACTGAAGGATGGATTCATGGGTGAACAAATGAAATATTCAGATTGAAAATGAGAAAATCCCATCCACTAACTTGTCCTTCTGTTTGCTTAATATTAATTATTTAGATGCTTGGTAATATACACAGAGGTAGCATCATGGATCTTCAGACTAATACAAACCTAGAGGTAATTCCATACATTAGTTAGGTAGAATAGTATTCTAGTGTATAATAAAAGGCTAGATCTGACACTGTGGTCACCCAGGACGTGATGTACTTAAAGGTGAAGTAGAGCTAATGTTCACCTAAAAATCATCCTATGATATTTGTTGCTAGTTAACATTTTTATTGAATCTCATGGGAGAACAAAGAGAATGATTAAGAGCCTAGAAAATAGAATTCATGAGAAAAGGTTAGAGGAACTGGAATTATTTAGCCCAGGGAAAAAAAAAATATGTAGCCATTCAGTGAAATCTCATTATCCAGTATCAATTTACTCAAACGAGGGCATAATTTAAACTGACAGCTATGTTTCCAATGAACAAATGACCTACTCTTCTTTAAAAAAAAGAAAAGATCATGAGAAACTATTAATTCAAATAGCATTTTTTTCTTTTTGACCTCTTCTATTTTAGATTATCAGAGATTTATTTTATATGGAAACTTCTGGGCTACATTCTTCGTGGTAGTGCAGGTATCAGTTTATCAAATATAATAAAAAAAAATCACCTCCCACCCATTTCTAGCACTTAATTTTCTCATTTTAAAAATTAAAATGAGCGTATTGGTTCATTTATTCAATAATCATTTATTGAGGACCAACTGCATGCCAGATTCTGTGCTAAGCCCTAGGAAAAGAGAAGTTATATAACAGATGATTTTCATTATTTTGAGCTATTTTCATCTAAGCCCCTCCCATACTAAGCCTAAAGGTCCCTGGCAATCCATTAGAAAGCCATACTCCTAGGTTGAGACTTCTCCAAAGTACAAATATTTCAGCTTTGGGAGAAGGAAGACAACAAATTAAGATATTATCTGATTTCCTTTCACCCAGTTGCTTTTCAGATGAGCACCTGCCCCAAAGAAAATAGGATACAGAACAAAAGAGTATTGAAAAACAAAAAAGAATAGATATTTTAAGAGCTGAAAATTAAAAAAAAAAAAATATTAGCACCAATAAGTACCTAAGAGTTAGCTGAGAAATATGAAGCTGACAGAGGTTAAGTTGTATACTCATGGTAACAGTAAGTTAGTAGCAAATTGAAAGCTGTAATTCTAGTCTCCTAGTTATCTTGACTTCTGTCTAGAATTCTTTCCTCATCAGTATTAGTCAGACAATACTGAATGAGTGAACTGACTGACGATTAATAATAGGAACTATTAGTATATGACTGCTAATATACCATTATACTGCAAAACCCAATATAATGACATAAACACCTAAAGATTTATCCATTCATGTATAATTTGGAGATAAGTCGTCCGTATTGCTATCAGGGACCCAGACTCTTTCTGTCCCTCTAGTCTACCTTTTTTGGTGTGAGCTTTCAGTCACAAAATGGCTGCTAGAGCTCCAGCTCTCACACAGTCTTCAATTAGGCACATTTCTGTCTGATATATATTTAGGTTCTTTTGCTAAGTGGAAGAAAATGAATATTAAATAGGAACTTTATATTCTATACCATATCATCATTCAGAGACAATTTTCCATGGGTCTTTTGCATTTTTGCACATCTTACAAGCAAAACCTCTGCTTTGCTTTGTTCTAGGCTTTTTCCTGAAAGTTTGTATAGCAGATAACCATGGAAGCTAGAGATAGAAGGCAGGCTTATTTACTGTCTAATACGATGCAGTTAAATGTTGGGGCAAAGATTCGACAATGCTTGCTGCTCATTATAAAAAAAGATCTAGATCCCCTAAACTCAGTATTCCTCCCCTGTAACACTTCTTACTGTGTATACTCAGTTGCTTCAGTTGTGTCCAACTCTATGAAACCCCATGGACCTTAGACCGCCAGGCTCCTCTGTCCATGGGATTCTCCAGGCAAGAATACTGGAGGGGTTGCCATGCCCTCCTCCTGGCGATCTTCCTGAGCCAAGGATTGAACTTATGTCTCCTGCATCTCCTGCATTCCAGGAAAACTCTTTATATCACATGACCTTATTTGTGTCACCTACCCTATGTGAACTGAGGCTGAAGAACCTGGTTTAAGAAAATGGCGTTACCCTGGTTACTGTTCTTGCTATAAATAATCAACTGTCCTCTTTCTCTGACTCTGGAGTCTGCTGTCTTAAGCCAGCCTCCATGAAACTGTGGAAGGCTAACTCATTAGCCTGCAAACAGAGTGAAATCTTAGACTGTTCTTGACAGTTATCCATACCTTGCTTTGTATAATGCAATATCTAAAGGGTCTAACTCCCAGGCATCTAGAATAGAGTCAGCGACCAATACATACTTGGATAAATAAATAAATGACTAAGTGAAAATGCTCAAAGGACATTTTAATACATCAGGGCACTTGGTCTGATGTCCTGGCTCCAACCCTTATGAGCCTCGTGACTTTCAGCAACGTCACTTACCCTGTCTAACCTCAACGTCTTAAACGAGTCATCCACATTTACTGCCCTCTCTTGCTTAAGCTCCGTTTACTCCCTAACCTACTACTGCTGTTTGGCTTTGGGCCTCATTACGCCACAAAACTTCCCTTCCAAGGTCTCTGGTGACCTACTAACTGCCACAGCCAGCTGACCCTTCTTCACTCCCTATCTTATTCCTTGCTGCTCAGTTGACATTTAACTCTTTCAAATTCTTTTGTCCTTTGTCTCTGTGAATTCTTTCTGATTTCCTTTAATCACCCAGTAATTGAACTCTGTCTCTTTTTCCTTTCTTCACCCTTAAATGCTGACATGCCATGAGTTTCCATCCTCTGTCTAGCTCTGTCCTCACAATATAGAATAAAGTCTACTTTAAAAAAAGAAAATCAAAACACCTCTATTTATCATTTGTGTGCTGATAATTTTCAAATCTCTATCTCTAGCCCAAACTATTCTTCTAAACTCCAGACCTACATTTTTAATATATTTTTATTGGTTTAATTAGAAGATAATTCACAATATTGTGATGGCTTTTGCCATATATCAACATGAATTGGCATTAGGCATACATATGTCTGCCTGAATCCCCCTCCCACCTCCCTTTCATCCCACCTCCTCTAAGTTGTCACAGAGCACTGACTTTGGCTTCCTTGGGTCATATATATCAAACCCTCAGAGGCTGTTTCACATATGGTAGTGTATATGTTTCAATGTTATTCACTCATATCATCCCACCCTCTCCTTCCCCCTCTGGGTCCAAAATGCCTGTCTATTTTCTGCCCTGCAAGTACCATCATCAGTACTGTCTTTATAGATTCCATATATAATGAGGTGGATGAACCTAGAGTCTATTATACAGTGAAGTAAGTTGGAAAGAGAAAGACAGACCTGTATTTTTAATTGCTCATTCACTGTCTCTACCTGCATGTCCAAATGGACTTTACATTAAAACACATTCAGTCAAACTTAGTTATTTTCACCCCTTTTGGGAACCTGTGGGATCTGGAATTCCTCTCTTGCTGAATGGTATCACCATCCATATTTTTTCATGTCAGTAACCTTAACGACCCTGGTCAACATTCCATTCAGGTTCTCCTAACTGTCTCATAAATAACTCTTAGAACCTTCGTCTTCCTTTCCCACTGCATCAACATTAACTTAGGCCCTCATTATCTCTAAATTTTACCTCACTCTCAAACTGTGTCTCTAAAATCTATTGGATAACATTTTCCAACAAGCTACCAGAATGAACTTAAAAGTCTCATAATGCTGCGGCCCTGATTGAAACCCTTGGTTGTCTTTTCTTGGTCAGATCAAGAGAAAGTCTAATCTCCTTACATGATATCCAAGGCCTCTCTAAATCTACCTCTGGCCTGCCTCTTCAGCTTTATGTCCTATTTTTCTTCATCTTATAGGCTCTGCTCCAATCATAATGAACGACTCACTGTTACCAGCATGTCCCCTGCTAAATTAGACCCCTGCACCTCAAGATTGACTGATTCTTCTGTCTGTTATTCAACATGACATCCAAAACCAGCCCAGAGAATCTTTTATCTTCTGAAAATCAGCTCAATTTACTCTAGCTTTGGGGAGTGTAACTGGAAGTATCAAACTCTCGCTCTTAGAGATGGTTTATTACTCCCTGCTTTATGATTCTCTCTATCTTCAAGGCCCCTTTTTTATAGCATTTATCATCTCACACTCTTACTTGTTTACACTCCTATATTTACAATAAAACCTATCTTATTTATCTTTAGATGCACTGCATGGAGCACGGATCCTGGTGCACAGAAGAGGTTCAATAAAAGCACTTTAAATAGTAAGGAAGTTGGAGAGTTGGGCAAAAAGGCAGTCACACTGAAGTTGAATGAAAGGAAGAAAGACCACAATTTACCTGAAAAATCTCCGGGAGTAGGAAATGGCAACCTGCTTCAGTATTCTTGCCTGGAAAATCCCATGGACAGAGGAGCCTGACAGGCTGAAGTCCATGGGGTCGCAGAGTCAGACATGACTGAGCGACTGACCATGCACACACACAGTTTGCCCCAAATAAACCCTAGGATGTTCTTGGGCAATGTTCACCCTCCTGGGCCCCAAAATAGGAAATGAAGTCCACCAATAAGTAATGAATTGGGAATTGCACATACAAGTACAGTGTCCACCTTCCAGGACATCCACAGATAAGCCAGTAGGGAAAAGGGCAGCTGGAAAGCAATGGGTTGTCTTTAACAACACACACAAAGAACACATTGTGAACACTGGGAAACCTCCTAGGTTAGAAACACAATCTGGCTTAGACAAGGCTGTATGTAAAGAATAGGAGAAAGGGCATTGCCAGCATAGAGAGTCGGAAGACTTGAGTGAAGTGTCACTTCAAAACATATGTACTCCTGGGTCTTTGAGCAGCATCCTTCCCTCTCTAAGTCTCAGTTTCCCCATATGTAAAAAGGGAATAAGCATACTTACTGCATGGATTTATTAAGAAGTTACAAAAAATGTGCACAAAATGCCTTGAAGTATCGAAAACAGGGATAAGTGCTCAATTAATGGGTGAGACTAGTGTAAACAATCAACCTGCCAATGCAAAAGACACCAGGGCCGTGGGTTCAACCCCTGGTTTGGGGACGATCCCTTGGAGTGGAAAATGACAACCCACTCCAATATTCTTGCTTGGGAAATTCCATGGGCAGAGGAGCCTGGAGGGGACTACAGTTGGGCTATTGTCCACGGGGTTGCAAAGAGTCGGACAGGACTGAGTTACTGAGCACACATACATAGTACAAGCAGTGTTTATAAGACAATTTTCTCTAAGCACTAGATCCCTCATTTATAAAATGGAGCTGATTTCTGTCCCTGAGTTGTGTGAAGATTAAGTAAGGATTAGATGCAAAAGCACTTCCAAAATTGAAAGCATCATTCAATTGAGAAACTACATGTTCTTATTATGAAAAACTAAGGGTCAAAACTTAGCTAAAAGAAGCCAAAATATATCTTTGAGTTTAGCTCAGAACAAAAAGAGTAGTGTCTTTATATACGAGCAGTTTGAAAAAATACACATGGGAAGAATAAGTATTCTGGCTCTCGTTTAAGCATGTTCTATGGGACTTGTGAGGTTTCCCAAGGGGTGCTAGTGGTAAAGAACTGGCCTGCCAATGCAGGAGATGCAGGAGACCTGGGCTCGATACCTGGGTTGGGAAGATCCCCTGGAGGAGGGCAAGGCAACTCACTCCAATATTCTTGCCTGGAGAATCCCATGGACAGAGGAGCCTGGTGGTTACAGCCCAAAGGGTCACACAGAGTCGCACACGACTGAAGCGACTTAGCATGCATGGGGCTTGTGGGATTTTTATTAATGTATTTACTAATTTAGTAATTGCTCTCAAAAAGTATGCCTTTCAGTTGGCTCTACTGTCCTTGTTTTAGTCTAACAGACACACAGAACATTAATGTAACTTACAAAGCATTCAAATAGGAATCAATGCTCTTCCAGTTCTTCTGTAAGAGGTGCTGGTGTCTACAGTGGTGACCACAGTTATTATTTCTCTGTTCAGGCATCTCTGTTCTTCTCTTACAGTATGTGGTGGGATTTCTTTCATCAAGATTTTATTACAGAAATTAATTTTAAGTGAACAAATACACCATGTGGAATGGAAACCATTTAGATAGTTACTGTAAAATTAAATAGCTCCTATAGTATTAATTGCCAGAAAATTATGGAATAGCCCACATGCATGGTACACTCTAGTTCTGCTGGTGATTCCTGTGCCCTCTCTCCTTGGGAAATCACTGAGACCCTTCGTCAGGTTTAATAAGGCAAGTGTCTTTGTCTGACTCCTTTTCAATCTTCCTGTTCTTTGTGCACAACCTGTAGTGCCCATAGATAATTTTTATGCAGACCACTATTTTCATCTCATATTGTCTGCACTCATATGGTTGCTTTCTTTATTAGCAATTTTATTCTAACTGCAATAAACTCTCAGTCTTCTTGTGATCATTTTCTCAGACTTAAATTTAGGTACAATCTTCATCTATTATATTACAAGTATCCAACTGCCTACTTGATCTTTCCACTTGTGTGTTCCCCAGACAGCTTGTATTTCACAAATCTAAATTTGAACTCATTTTCTCCCTCATAATGCAGATTCCTCTCATATGTTATGTAATAGCAGATAAACACCTTGTATCATCGATAGCACAGACTCCAAAGCCAGACTGAGTTTAATTCCTGGCTCCAGTGGGAACCTACTGTGTACCCTGGGATAAATTTTTAATCTCTCTGTGCCACATTTTTCTCATCTGATATTTATCTTAACTTTAACTCATAGGGTTTTATAAGGATTACATAAATTCAGTTCAGTTCAGTTCAGTCACTCAGTCGTGTCCAACTCTTTGTGACCCCATGAACTGCAGCACGCCAGGCCTCCCTGTCCATCACCAACTCCCGGAGTTTACCCAAACTCAAGTCCATTGAGTCAGTGATGCCATCCAACCATCTCATCCTCTGTCGTCCCCTTCTCCTCCTGCTCTCAGTCTTTCCCAGCATCAGGGTGTTTTCCAATGAGTCAGCTCTTCACATCAGGTGGCCAAAGTAATGGAATTTCAACTTCAACATTAGTCCTTCCAATGAACACCCAGGACTGATCTCATTTAGGATGGACTGGTTGGATCTCTTTGTAGTCCAAGGGACTCTCAAGAGTCTTCTCCAACACCACAGTTCAAAAGCATCAATTCTTCTGCACTCAGCTTTCTTTATGGTCCAACTCTCACATCCATGACTACTGGAAAAACCATAGCCTTGACTAGATGGACCTTTGTTGACAAAGTAATGTCTCTGCTTTTTAATATGCTGTCTAGGTTGGTCATAACTTTCCTTCCAAGGAGTCAGCGTCTTTTAATTTCATGGCTGCAATCACGATCTGCAGTGATTTTGGAGCCCAGAAAAATAAAATCTGCTACTGTTTCCTCATCTATTTGCCATGAAGTGATGGGACTGGATGCCATGATCTTAGTTTTCTGAATATTGAGCTTTAAGCCAACTTTTTCAGTCTCCTCTTTCACTTTCATCAAGAGGCTCTTTAGTTCTTCTTCACTTTCTGCCATAAGGGTGGTGTCGTCTGCATATCTGAGGTTATTAATATTTCTCCCGCTAATCTTGATGGCAGCTTGTGCTTTATCCAGCCCAGCGCTTCTCATGATGTACTCTGCATATAAGTTAAATAAACAGGGTGACAATATACAGGCTTGACGTACTCCTTTTCCTATTTGGAACCAGTCTGTTTTCCCCTTGTGATTATATAGTGGAAGTGAGAAATAGATTTAAGGGACTAGACCTGATAGACAGAGTGCCTGATGAACTATGGATGGAGGTTGATGACATTGTACAAAAAAGATCTTCACGACCCAGATTATATAAAAGGCTTATAACAGTCCCTGACACATGACAATTTTTGTATAAACAAGTAACAACTCACCAAGTAGAACAAACCTGGACACCATCTTTGTATACCTACACCCAAATGACCATTTGTTAACTAAGCTTCTTAACTATCTCCATATCAATTACCTTCCATTAATTTTGTTTATGAGCTCCCCAGGTAGTCCTAATGGTAAAGAACCCACCTGCCAATGCAGAAGACTAAAGAAACCTGTGTTCGATCCCCAAGTTGGGAAAATTTTCTGGAGGAGGGCATGGCAACCTACTCCAGTATTCTTGCCTTGAGAATCCTATGGACAGAAGAACCTGGCCGGCTATGGTCCATTGGATTGCAAAGTCAGACACAACTGAAGTTACTTGACATGCACGCACCTTTATTTGTGCCTCATAGTCTTCCATCTGAGCTAGTACAATAGGCTCTTAGAAGGTCCACTCATTTGTTAATCTATCAGGCAAAAAATATATATTTACTCCTTCTTTGGAGCTGACATTGTACTAGAGAGTGGAAAACAATTATGTCTTCACGTCAAAGTCAAAATTTCCACCATGTCGTGATCTGGCTCTGTTCATCCCTTCATCCTGTCTGCTACGCATTCCCTGCTTGAACCTTAACTCTCAAGCTTTCAACTCTGCTTTTTAGAGAAGGGGCCATGTTCCTTCTTTCCTCTGGCCCCTTGCACCTGCTATTTCCTCTGACCCCTCCAACTCCACACTACCCATACCCTTTCCCATAGCTATGTTTAGTTTTCTGCAAAAAGTTTTTCCTGACGCCCAGATCCATATTCCCATAGCACATAGGATTATCAGGTCAAAAAATTATGTGACATTGTAACTTCTGGTTTATTCATCTTCCCCAAACACCATAGGGTGTATCTGTTGAAGAAACTCTGGCTGATTTAACAAATGAACTCCAAAACTTCAGTGGCTTATATTTTCACATGTAGTCAAAGTATATTTTGTGCTCATGTTAGCAGTTGGACGCAGGTGTTAATTGCCAGCAGTTACCTTTCCAAAAGTGATCTGGGTCATCATGGCCCCCAAGTCCTCTAGGAAATTGTGTTCATACAGGAAAGGAGGAAAAGAAAGTGTAGTAGGCACATCAGTTCCTTAGGCTATTTGCTCTGCAAGTGTAGCACATCCCTTCTATTCATTGTGTTGGTAAGGATTCACTGTAAGGCCTTGCGTGATTTTGAAAGAGGTTGAGAAAGGTAATCTCTGCCTTGACAGCCTATTTCCAGTGACAGCTCTCATCTCTGAAGAGGAAGCATTTATTTCTGATGTATAGTTCGTCACCTCTACTACAGCTGATAAATTCTATGAAGCCAAGGACTGTGTTTTGTTTATTGTTTATTTAACTACCTAACACAGTGCATAACACAGAGGAGATTCTCAGTAAATGTGTGTGAAGTAAAATGGTACTTTATCCTCTGGCTCTGCCTGCCCTATTCCTGATCACCCAGATATGGAGAGATTGTATAGGTCTCAAATAACTTTACGATGAACATTTTTAAACCTAGAAATATCATCAATCACATCCTCTGGCATCCTGGTTTCCCTCTGCCTCTCTACTTTAAGCACTTGTGGTTCACCCCAGCTTACAGCTCAGGAGGAAGCATCATGCTCCCTTCTGAGAGGTGGTAAGAAGGTGCTTCTCCACTGGGCAAAATATTGGATTTGCTATTTCCTGTTTCACCATCAAAGATCTTTTCCAAGACTTCAAGTTTCCAGGGTAGAGGGAAGGAGTAAGTAACTGATTGATTCTTTCATTTCCAATTCAAGGAGGACTTCATTAGAACTTGGAAGGACCCTAAATACCCTCTGGTCTATGGATGGCAAGTCATATGGTATATCACACAATGCCTTAACATCTATGGCAAGCATCACTAATCATTCATACTCTTCCACCATGCCTATCGGTGGCTTCAAAATGATTTTCAACACAGAGACTCAGATTTTGACTCATAACTTATTGGAGTCAGCTTTGAGGTGATTCTATTTGTCATCTTTGGCCCACTCCAGATCCTTTTTTTTTTTTACAGCTACAAGGAAAATGAGGGAAAGAGAAAGATCTTTATAAAGATCACCCAAGAAGTTGGCAGCAGATATAAAGCCAAAATTGAGGGAATCAGTCAGAGGTTCCAAAGCAAAAGGAGAGAGTCTGGAAGGCTTGATGTGGCAGGGCAAGTGGATGTGGTTCTGTGGCCTCATGACAGGAGGTGTGTCTCACTGTTTGGCTGAGGGTGTGCTCTGGCATTTAGGAAGGTCTTAAGTTTTGAGGTTACAACATGCTCACTCATTCCTCAGTGGCATCAAATTGCCATAAAATGAGGTTATGATCCTGGGTCTTAGGCAGATAGGTATTTCAATCTATTCAGACACTGAATTGCTTCCTCTGCAGAATAGAAAATAGAGTTTTTGAGGTAAGATTAGATAATTCATATACTGTAAAACTTTGAACACAATATATGATGGGTATCATAGGTATTGGGGCTTCCCAGGTGGCTCAGTGATAAAGAACCCTGCCAAACAGGACATGTGAGTTTGACCTTCCCTGGGCTGAGACGATCCGTTGGAGAAGGAAGTGGCAACCTGCTCCTGCATTCTTGCCTGGAGAATCCCATGTTTAGTAGCCTGGAGGACCATAGTCCATGGGGTTGCAAAGAGTTGGTCATGACTTAGTGACTAAACAACAGCAACAACAATTATAGGTATTGCCCAACTTTGGGTCCCCATACATTGTCAGAAAAAAGATGTTTGGTCAATTCAAAAGTGAGATGAAAAGACTACCTGCACGTTCTTCAGTAACTTAATTGTAACCCTGGCTTTTGTGCTCTCAATTGTTTTGATTTTGGGTGAATCGCTTTGCTCTGTGGTTCTTGTTTTCTGAGTAGGAAGATTAGGAAAAGATCTTAAAGTGTCCTTTCATCTCTAAACTCTTATGATGTTATGTTCTCTCACTATCCGAGCCCTCAGAATTTCATTTCCTGAGCTATTTTCTTCAGCTGAGAAGCAAGTTATGAGGAGGGCCACTCACCAGATTTATTTTGGGTGTAATGGCCAGTCACCCTTGCATTTGGCATCTGAGACAAACCTCCATGAGCAAAATATGCTCCAAGTATGACTTCAGCCTGCTGGCCCCACCAAGCCAGTAGCTGCTGCCAGCAGGAATAGAGGGTAATTCCAGCCTTGAGGCAACTGCTTCAGTATAAATCATGGGCAAGAGGGGAGGGGCATGTCCCCAGGGCATATCCATGTGCCCACCCCAAAGAGGTCATCCTAGGTAAAGGCTTTCTAAGGAGAGATATTGGTAGCTATGACAGAACTGTAGCTTCCAACTCCATGCAAACCACCACCACAAGCATATTGAAAAAGCAGAAAAAAGCATCCAGGTGTTTTTTGGAAGGCAAGTACCTTGGTCATTTTTTGGGGAGAGGGAGGTGGACCACAAATCACTTTATGTCAAGTACGGTTGCTGAGTGCTGGACATACAGAGATGGCATAGATGCAAAATTCTGGTCCCTGATTTTAAGGACATCATGGTTTACTAGGGCAGGTGTAGCAGTAACCAAACCAACTTTATTACTATAATACATGGTATTATGTCTCCTGCATTGGCAGACAGGTTCTTTACTGCTAGTGCCTCCTGGGAAGCCCTAGTCTATGCTAGGGTAACAAAAAACACTAACATAGCAGTGACTTAACAGGTGTCTCACCCTTCCACAGTCCAGTGAAAGCTGGGTTGCTCACCTTCATCCTGAAACTCTGCCTCTGGATCTCATTCTGCATCGCCTTGAAAGGGATACCAGAGCCAGAGGGTCAGGTCTTGAAAGACTATGTCTCGAGTGTCTTACATCATTTCTATGCACATTGCTTTGTCCAAAATTCAGTCACATGACCACAACCCTATTTGCTTGGTAGGGCTTCCCAGGTGGCGCAGTGGTTAAGAATCCGCCTGCCAGTGCAGGAGACACAAGATGTGCATGTTCAATCCCTGAGCTGGGAAGATCCCCTGGAGAAGGAAACGGCAACCTACTCTAGTATTCTTGGCTGCAGAATTCCATGGACAAAGGAGTGTGGTGGGCTGCACTCCATGGGGTCACAAGGAGTCGGACATGACTGAGCAACTGAGTGCACGCTTTGGAAAACCTCTTGCTAATTCTCAAGGAGAGAAAACCTTGTGGGGAAAATATACTCCCATGCTTTCCCCCAAGCATTTTTCCCAAACTTTCGTTATGTTGTTCCAAGCCCTCTGTATATTCTGCAGATGAGACTTGAATATGTGTGTTTCTGACCTGACTTGAAACTCTCAAGCAACAACACAGTCTCCCTGAGATTTGTTCTACCCAGTCCCAATCCCCGCTGCCTTATGCCACTAAAGAAAAAGGAAAAGCCTTTGATTCCAAAGGCCTGAATTCCAAATTCAGCTGGGGCTCTTTTGCAGGACATGAAGTTATTATACTGTGGCCAGCTCTGGAGCCATGGAATTCCCTATAGCTGAGGTATGGAAACAACCTCTGCCATAGAAAGGACACTGAAGTGAGACCAGCCAAGTGGACCATCTCCCATCCAAAGGCACGTAGAGTCACCTAGAGACCCCAAAATGTGTAGAAAACAGAAGGAAAGGAACTTGGAGAGGTTCTCCAGCTATTAGATAGATCAGGAAGTGGGAACCCTAAAGCTGTGTATTCTTGGTGGACAACAGGGTACATTCATCGTGCCACAAACTTCACAGGGACCAACTCCAGCTACAGTAAAGTGATCTCATTAAATGTTAATATAATGTAGAAAGAGAAGTTTTCATGGAGGCAATAACATGCTAAAGCTTTAAAAATAGAATAAGATTTTGCCAAATTGTTCTGGGAATGTGGGGAGGAAGATAGCACAATTCAGGCAAAGGAATAGCATATGGCATGGAATTATGAAAGAGCATACTTTTTACCCCTTGGGGGCCTCTGGAGGCCAAAAGCACAACTATTCACCCCAAAAGAATCTGATGACCTTTACATTGGAGTTTCAGAGTCACTCTGATGCATGCTTTGCAGAGTGGCTATCAGTAACCTAAAGGAAAAGACAGAGAAAAGCATCTAGGGACACTGGCCATAGGCTGATTTGACCTCAGAAAGGGCTGAGGGTGGTTTTGTGGTGAGTCCCTAAGATGAGCCCATGTGAGAGCAGCCACAAACAGCCAGAGGGCAAGCAATGTCTCCCTTGGTGCGAAAACGTAGACAAGATGGTCTTCTCCATTCCTTGACAAGAAAAGAAAACACTGTTAGACAGTAATTCATTATAAAGAGGAAGACCAAGAAAATGATTCCTGCCCTTCACATGCCTTTAAAAACTGAATTTTATTTACTCTCTTTCAAGTAACATGTCGCAAGGGTACCATCGCTTTGAGTACTCAACATTTGATGGTTTCATCCTCACAAGAATTCTCCAAGTGAGCACTATTTCCATCATATTGATAATGAAATCAGGACTTTGAAAGTGGCTAGGATTTGTCTATGGTGTCCCAGTCTGTCTGGGGAAGAGCTAGCATCACACCCAAAATGATGAGTCCAAAGCCCAACCTATGTTCACTAAGTGTCCAGGAAGAGCTACTGTACATCCTGAGATTCTGACAGAGGCTTGGAATGACAACAGACCCCACTGGCAGGTTTTCTTTTGTGAGAAGGAGACTGTGGGAGAAGGGGCAATTAAGGTGATGGTTGTTGTTTAATCGTTAAGTCGTGTCCCACTCTTCTGTGAGCCCATGGACGGTAGCCCACCAGGCTCTTCTATCCATGGAACTTCCCAGGAGTGCATTGGCATTTCCTTCTCCAGGGGATCTTCCTAACCCAGGGGTTGAACCCACATCTCCTGCATTGGCAGGTGAGTTCTTTATCACTGAGCTACCAAAGAAGCCTGACTGTTAAGGTATCAGGGAGTTAATCAAAATTTAGGTTTTTCTTTTCCCTCAGGAAGAGATCATGGAATATTCTTTTTCTCTAGAACATACTCTAATAACCTTTTTCTCCCACTTGACTTGAATCTTATTTTAATTTCTGGGTCTTTTCATGCCGAGCACGTTACAATATTCCAGCTTACACATCACCGGTTTGCCTCAGCAGGGTGTCTTGAAGGCTTAAACGCATAGTTTGGTGGAGGAAAGGTTAGCGCTAATTTCCTTTAATAATGGAAGAATTTGCTTACCAAATATTAAATAGGTTAAGTTCACTGCATTCATATAGCAGGTTACTTGGTCTTTTGCACAATGGAACACGACTTAGTATTTTATTACCAGCTAATGTCTTCTGTAAATGAATGAACACTTTCTGAATTTAATTTAACTAAACAAACATTTATTGTGAGTCCACTCTACCACAGACTCTGCTGTATGAGGCAATACAAAAAGTAAGTAAGTGTAGTCTCTGCACTCAAGGCTTGACAGTTGAGTGAAGTCAGTAAGTGAACAGCGTCCTGTGCAATGGGGATTAAAATAAAGATCTTTGAGTTCATCTTACAAGTCATTGAAGACCACCAGTAAATACTAAATTGGCTGACCACTAAAGTAATAGTGTCTTTTCTAAAGTGTGGCTTTTGGGTGTGATTTTTTTTCAGTTGATGACTACAGAGAAACTGTCATTTCATTGCACGAGCTTTGATACTGGCCAAACCTCTCTCTTGAGGATGCCAGGAAAGATTGAAGGCAAAAGGAGAAGGGGGCGACAGAGGATAGAGGATCCTGGAGTGTTGCAGTTCATGGGGTTGCCAAGAGGTGGACACGACTTAGCAACTGAAAAACAGCACAATCAACAATGGCACAATATTCTAGAGGACCGGGAAGATGCTCTAGAATAGGGAATGGCAACCCACTCCATTATGCTGGCCTGGAGAGAATCTTGTGGACAAAGGCACCTGGTGGGCTACAGTCCATGGGGTTGCAAAGAGCCCCACACGACTGAGCAGGTGACACTTTCACTTTCAAGCTTGTTTTAAGCTTTTTTAGGGCTGATCTGGGGATTGTTTAGCACTCACTTAAGGTGTGCCCTTTCTAACATTGTAATAAAATCCCCATGTATTAAATGGATGGCATGAACTCAACCAATTCCCCAGCCAATGTGAGCTTCCGCAATTCTTGAGCCTGAGACTCCATGATAATTCTTCTTTCCACAAAGTTGCACTTTGCCTAGTCTCATAGAGTTTCATTGTCTTCATGCAGCAATTGCTATTCAAGGTGTCACAAGGGGAGCCCTTTCTGGAACATTTCATTGTATTCATTTATTTCTCCTAACAAATCCTAGCTGCCTCTCCTTCTTCTCCAAATGGTCTCCTCCTCCTCAACTGAGGAGATGGCCAGGCTGTTTCAGAGCTTGCCTGTTATCCCCAGTTTATAAATTGTCTTCAGGCAAAAAGTCAGGATGATCGTGCCGTTGTTCAGTC
Source organism: Muntiacus reevesi (assembly GCF_963930625.1). Classification (NCBI taxonomy): domain Eukaryota; kingdom Metazoa; phylum Chordata; class Mammalia; order Artiodactyla; family Cervidae; genus Muntiacus; species Muntiacus reevesi. Next base: position 65,015,362 of record NC_089260.1, read on the forward strand.
ACTAAGTCGTGTCCATCTTTGGAACCCCATGGACTGCAGCACTCCAGGATCCTCTGTCCTCCACTATCTCCTGGACTTTGCTCAAATTTATGTCCACTGAGTCACTGATGCTGTCTAACCATCTCATGCTCTGTCGCCCCCTTCCCCTTTTGCCTTTAATTTTTCTTGGCATTAGAGTCCTTTCCGATGAGTCAGCTCTTTTCCAAAAGGTGATTGTAAAGCTAACCTAATTTGTTTTGCTTATTTAAGGGATCACTGTCCCATACTTCCTGTTGTCCAGTTTTTTAAAACTGTTGCTTTAAATATTTCATACCATTTTCTCCTGGTCCGCGATAGGGAAATCTGAGAAAGGTTACTTTTTCATGGCTGACAGTAAATGTTCTCCCATCATATAAAAACATTCATGGTATTCTGAATGAAAAAAAAAATATATTTTAATGAAACATTTACAGTCTAGTCCCATTATGGAAAAATACAAATATAAACTAGGAAAAGATCCCAAAATATATAGCATGAAATGTTAACAGCAGTTTGTAGATACATAAAATTGTAGCTGTTTTATTTTTTCTTCTTTTGATCTCTGATTAGAAACATAGAATATTTAAGTAACATAAAAAGGAAAACTTTGGGGAAAAAGTAAATGGTAAAGTATACAGTACTCAACAGCAAAATTATAACTAAAATATGCCATCGATGCTCATTACTAGAGTTGAATGATACCAGTCAGAGTCAAGAATATTCTGCTAGAAATCTTAATGGCACTATTTATGCATCCAAGAATCAGTTACTGATCTTTTTTTTTTTTTTTATTGAAGGATAATTGCTTTACAGAATATTGTTGTTTTCTGTCAACCTCAACATGAATCAGCCATAGGTATACATATATCCCCTCCCTTTTGAACCTCTCTCATTTCTCCCTCCCCATCCCACACCTCTAGGCTGATACAGAGAGCCTGTTTGTGTTTCCTGAACCATACAGCAAATTCCCATTGGTTATCTATTTTACAAATGGTAATGTAAGTTTCCATGCTACTCTTTCCATACAACTTACCCCTTCCTCACCTTTCCCCATGTCCATAAGTCTATTCTCTATGTCTGTTTCAACATTGCTGCCCTGTAAATAAATTCTTCAGCATCATTCTTCTAGATTCTGTACATGTGTGTTAGAATATGATATTTATCTTTCTCTTTCTGACTCACTTCACTCTGTATTATAGTTCTAGGTTCATCCACCTCATCAAAACTAACTCAAATACATTCCCTTTTATGACTGAGTAATATCCCATTGTATATATGTACCACAATTTCTTTATCCATTCATTTGTCCATGGACATCTAAGCAGCTTCCATTTTCTAGCTGTTGTAAATAATGCTGCAATGAACAGTGGGATACATGTGTCTCTTTCAGTTTTGGTTTTCTCAGAGTATATGCCTAGGAGTGGCATTGCTGGGTCATATGGTGGTTTTATTCCTATTTTATAAGGACTCTCCATACCATCTTCCACAATGGCTGTATCAATTTACATTCCAACGACAGTGCAAGAGTGTTTCCTTTTTTCTACACCCTCTCCAGCACCTATTGTTTGTAGACTTTTTGAGGATGGCCATTATGACCGGTGTGAGGTGATATCACATTGTGGTTTTGATTTGTATTTCTCTAATAATGAGCGATGTTGAACATCTTTTCATGTGCTTGTTAGCCATGTGTTCTTCTTTGGAGAAATGTCTGTTTAGGTCTTTTTCCCACTTTTTGATTGGGTTGTTTGTTTTTCTGGCATTGAGTTGAATGAGCTTCTTCTGTACTTTGGAAATTAATCCTTTGTCAGTTCTTTCATTTGCTATTACAGTCTCCCATTCTGAGGGTTGTCTTTTCACTTTGCTTATAGTTTCCTTTGCTGTGCAAAAGCTTTTAAGTTTAATCAGGTCCCACTTGTTTCCGTTTGTTTTTATTTCTGTTACTCTAGGAGGTGGGTTATAGAGGATCTTGCTTTGATTTATGTCATCGAGTGTTCTGCCTATGTTTTCCTCTAAGAGTTTTATAATTTCTGGTCTTATATTTAGGTCTTTCATCCATTTTGAGTTTATCTTTCTGTATGGTGTTAAGAAGTGTCCTAATTTCATTCTTTTACATGAAGCTGTCCAGTTTTTCCAGCACCATTTATTGAAGAGGCTGTCTTTGCCCCATTGTATATTCTTGCCTCCTTTGTCAAAAATAAGGTATCCATAGGTGCGTGGATTTATTTCTGGTCTTTCTATCTTGTTCCATTTGTCTATAGTTCTGTTTTTGTGCCAGTACCATACTGTTTTGATGACAGTAGCTTTGTAGTATAATTTGAAGTCAAGAAGGTTGGTTCCTCCAGTTCCATTCTTCTTTCTCAAGACTGCTTTGGCTATTCAGGGTCCTTTGTGTTTCCATATGAATTGTGAAATTTTTTGTTCTAGTTCTGTGAAAACTGCAGTTGGTAATTTGATTGGGATCACATTGAATCTGTCGATTGCATTTGGTAATGTAGTCATTTTGACAATATTGATTCTTCCTATCCAGGAACATGAAATATCTCTCCATTTGTTTATGTCGTCTTTGATTTCTTTCATCAGTGTCTTATAATTTTCTGTGTAGTTCTTTTGTCTCCTTAGGTAAGTTTATTCTCTAGATATTTAGTTCTTTTCGTGCAATGGTGAATGGGACTGATTCCTTAATTTCTCTGTCTGATTTTTCATTGTTAGTATATTGAAATGCAAGTGATTTCTATGTATTGATTTCATATCCTGCAACATTGCTAAATTCACTGATTAGTTCTAGTAATTTTCTGATACTATCTTTAGGGTTTTCTATGTACAGTATCATGTCATCTGCAAACAGTGAGAGCTTTACTTCTTTTCTGATCTGGATTCCTTTTATTTCTTTTTCTTCTCTGATTGCTGTAGCTAGGACTTCCAGAACTATGCTGAATAATAGTGGGGAAAGTGGACACCCTTATCTTGTTCCTGATCTCAGGGGGCATGCTTTCAGTTTTTCCTCATTGGGAATAATGTTTGCTGTAGGCTTATCATATATGACCTTTACTATGCTGAGGTAGGTTCCTTCTATGCCCATTTTTAATCATAAATGGGTGCTGAATTTTGTCAAAGGCTTTTCTGCATCTATTGAGATTATCATGTGGTTTTTATCTTTCAATTTGTTAATATGGTATATCACATTGATTGGTTTGCATATATTGAAGAATCCTTGCATTCCTGGAATAAACCCAACTCGATCATGATGTATGAGTTTTTTGATGTGTTGCTGAATTCTGTTTGCTAAAATTTTGTTGAGGATTTTTGCGTCTATTTTCATCTGTGATACTGGCCTGTAGTTTTCTTCTTTTGTGTTGTCTTTGTCTGGTGTTGGTATCAGGGTGATGGTGGCCTCATAGAATGAGTTTGGAAGTGCTCCTTCCTCTACAATTTTTTGAAATAGTTTTAGAAGGATAGACATTGATTCTTCTCTAAATGTTTGATAGAATTCTCCTGTGAAGCCATCTGATCCTGGGATTTTGTTTTTTTGGGAGATTTTTGATCACAGCTTCAATTTCAGTGCTTGTAGTTGTGTTGTTAATAATTTCTATTTCTTCCTGGTTCAGTCTTGGAAGATTGAACTTATCTAAGAATCTGTCCGTTTCTTCCAGGTTATCCATTTTATTGCCATATAGTTGTTCATAGTAGTCTCTTATAATCCTTTGTATTTCTGCATTGCCTGTTGTAACCTCTCCTTTTTCATTTCTAATTTTGTTGATTTGAATTGCCTCTCTTTTGTTCTTGGTGAGTCTGGCTAAAGGTTTGTCAATTTTGTTTATCTTCTCAAAGAACCAGTTTTTAGTTTTATTAATCTTTATTATTGCTTCTTTCATTTCTTTTTCATTTATTTCTGCTCCGATCTTTATGATTTCTTTCCTTCTACTAATTTTGGAGTTTTTTTTTTTTTGTTCTTATTTCTCCAGTTGTTATAGGTTTAAAGTTAGGTTTTCTGTTTGATGTTTTTCTTGTTTCTTGAGGTAGGATTGTATTGTTATAAACTTTCCTCTTAGAACTGCTTTTGCTGCATCCCATAGGTTTTGAGTTGTTATGTTTTCATTGTCATCTGTTTCTAGAAATTTTTTGTTTTCCCTTTTGATTTACTCAGTAATCTGTTGGTTATTGAGAAACGTGTTGTTTAATCTCCATGTGTTTGTGTTTCTTGCAGGTTTTTTTTTCTTGTAATTGATATCTAGTCTCATAGCATTGTGATCAGAGAAGATGCTTGATATGATTTCAATTTTCTTAAATTTACTGAGATTTGATTTGTGACCCAAGATGTGGTTTATCCTGGAAAATGTTCCATGTGCACTTGAGAAGAAGATGTATTCTGTATTTGGATGGAATGTCCTGAAGATGTCAATGAGATCCATATCACCTAATGTATCATTTAAGATTTGTTTTTCCTTATTAATTTTCTGTTTTGATTATCTATCCATTGGTGTGAGTTGGGTGTTAAAGACTCCTACTGTTATTGTGTTACTGTCAATTTCTCCTTTTATTTCTGTTAGCGTTTGTTTTGTGTATTGAGGTACTCCTATGTTGGGTGCATAGATATTAACAATTGTTATGTCTTCCTCTTGGATTGATGCCTTGATCATTATGTAGTGTCCTTCCTTATCTCTTATATTCATCGTTTTAAGGTCTATTTTATTTGATATGAGGATTGCTACTCCAGCTTTCTTTTGCTTCACAATTGCATGGAATATAGTTTTCCATCTTCTCACTTTCTGTCTATATGTGTCTTTAGTCTGAAGTGGGTTTCTTGCAGACAACATATATATGGGTCTTGTTTTTGTATCCATTCAGCCAGTCTATGTCTTTTGGTTGGAGCATTTAATCAATTTACATTTAAAGTAATTATTGATATATATGTTCCTATTGCCATTTTCTTAATTGTCTGGGGTTGATTTTGTAGATCTTCTTTCTTCTCTTGTATTTTTTGACTATATAAGCCCCTTTAATAATTGTTGTAAAGCTGGTTTGGTGATACTGAATTCTCTTAAGCTTGTCTGAAAAGTTTTCTATTTCTCCATCAGTTTTGAATGAAATCCATGTTGGGTACAGTAATCTTGGTTGTAGATTTTTCCCTTTCAGTACTTTAAATATATCCTGCCATTCCTCTTTGGACTGAAGAGTTTCTGCAGAAAGATCAGCTGTTAAGCATATGGGGTTTTCCTTGTATGTTACTTGTTGTTTCTCCTTTGCTGCTTTTAATATTTTTTCTTTGTGTTTAGTCTTTGTTAGATTAGTATGTGTTTTGGCGTGTTTCTCCTTGGTTTTATCCTGTATAGGACTCTTTGTACCTCTTGGACTTGATTATCTCCTTTTCCATGTTGGGGAAATTTTTGACTATAATCTCTTCAAATTTTTTCTCATTCCCTTTCTTTTTCTCTTCTTCTTCTGGGATCCCTATAATTCGAATGTTGGTGCTTTTGTTATTGTCCCAGAAGTCTCTGAGACTATCCTCAGATATTTTCATTGTTTTTACTTTATTCTGCTTTTCAGCAGTTATTTCCACCACTTTATCTTCCAGCTCACTGATTCGTTCTTCTGCTTCAGATATTTTGCTATTGATTCCTTCTAGAGCATTTTAAATTTCAGTAGTGGTGTTTTTTGTCTCTGTATGTTTATTATTTAATTTTTCTAGGTCTTTGTTGATTGATTCTTGCATTTTCTCCATTTTGCTTTCAAGGTTTTTGATCATCTTTACCATCATTATTTTGAATTCTTTTTCAGGTAGTTTGCCTATTTCCTCTTCATTTATTTGGACTTCTATGTTTCTAGCTTGTTACTTCATTTGTGTAGTATTTCTCTGCCTTTTCACTATTTTTTTTAAACTTATTGTGTTTGCGGTCTCATTTTCCTAGGCTTCAAGTTGAATTCTTTCTTTCTTTTTGGTTTCTGCCCTCCTAAGGTTGGTCCAGTTGTTCCTGTAAGCTTCCTATAGGGTGAATTTGTGTTGAGTTTTTGTTCGTTTGTTTGTTTTTCCTCTGATGGGCAAGGCTGAGTGAGGTAGTAATTTTGTCTGCTGATGATTGGGTTTGTATTTTGTTTTGTTTGTTGTTTAGATGAGGTGTCCTGCACAGGGTGCTACTGGTGGTTGGGTGATGCCAGGTCTTGTATTTAAGTGGTTTCCTTTGCATGAAATATCCATAAACAAGAAGCCAAAGATGAACTCCAGACGAATGGCGGTTACAAAATCAGGCAAATAATAATTAAAATAATGAAATATACACATATACATTTACACCCATAAGAAAATCAAAGCAGTCTAACAAACATAAAGTACAATAGATTGATCTGGCAAACAAAGGATACCAAAAATTATGTCAAACTAACTAAAGTACAAACTGGCAAACAAAACTAAAGCAAGGTGCTAATTCGGGAATAAAGCAATGAAAATAAAACTACACAAATATGTTGAGAGCAAAGGGAAGAAAGAAAAGAATAGATATGCATAGTAAAACAGAGGTAGATGAAGAAGGTTTATATACTTTAAAGATTAACTGCAAGGGGAAGAGAACAGTAGGAAAGGCAAACAAAGGAGTAATTGTAGAAAAAATAGAATAGGTCAAAAAAACAAAATTATAAAAAATGAGAAAATAAAAACAAATGGAAGAAGAAAGAAAAAAGGGGAAAAAAGGAAAACTCCACAGAACGGCAAAAACTCAATGTAGAGGCAGAGGTTTATAGCAACAATAAAAAGTGTGACTGAATATACATATATATGTATACACACCCATACATAAAATCGAAACAGTCCAACAAAAATAAAGTACAACAGATTGATCCAGTAAATAATGGAAACCAAAAATTATGTCTGCCAGAATAAAACTAACTAAAGTACAAACTGGAAAACAAAACTAAGGCAAGGTGATAATTGGGGTATAAAGCAATGAAAATAAAACTAACAAATAGGTTGAGAGGAAAGGAAAGAAAGGAAAGAAAGAAAGAATAGATATGCAAAGTTAAATAGAGTTAGATAAAGAAGATTTATGTACATTAAAGATTTGCTGCAAGGGGCAAAGAACAGTAGGAAAGGCAAACAAAGAATTGATGTAGAAAAAATAATAATAAATAGGTTTACAAAATAGAAAATTAAAAAAGAGTAAAAGAAAAAGGAAAACTCCCCAGAACTGTAAAAGCCCAATGTAGAGACAGGGGTTTATAACAACAGTAAAAGAAATGTGACTGAGGGGGAAAAAGAAAAAAAGCTCAAAAGCTTAGTTAGATTTCATAGTGCCAATAAAATTGACACCTACAACAGGGTGGGAAAAGGAAAAAAAAAAGAAAAAGAAAAAAATCCAAAAGAATATACAGAACAAGTCAAAGCACAAAAATAATAAATGTTTTTCTTGAATCTCTGCTGTCAAGGTCCTTTCCCTCGGTGGGAGTCACATCCAGCTCGCCTCCCTAGGAGGCCCTCCAACACTGTGCTGATCTCTGCACCTGCTGTGGGGAAAGCTCAGATTCTAATCTGGTCCTACTCCTGTGTGTCCTTGCCTCCAATGTCCACAGCTACCAGAACTAGCGCGTTTTCTTTTGTGGGAGCTCTCAATGACCTTTTGTCTATTGCACAGACACAGAGTCTGCCTAGTTGATCGTGTGGGTTTAATCTGCAGCCTGTACAGCTGGTGGGAAGGTTTTGGGTCTCCTTCCTTAGCCACACTGCCCCTGGGTTTCAGTTGTGGTTTTATTTCCACTCTGCATGTGGGTCGTCCACTGGGGTTGGCTCCTGAGGCTGCCCTGGAGGACTTGGGTTTGCCCCTGTGAGGGCCAGGGGTGGAGGCGGTGCAGCTGCTTGGGTCGCAGGGGTTCTGGTATCAGCAGGTACTCACGGGGGTTGGCGGCTAGGGCAGCAGGAAATATGGTGCTCTAGAGGGTGTGGCAACCAGTATTGGCCAATACGCTCCAGTATCCTTGCCTGGAGAACCCCTCTCCCTGACAGAGAAGGCTGGCAGGCCACAGTCTACAGGGCCACAGAGTCGGACACTGTCAAAGCGACCCTGCGTGCATAGATGCAAGACTTTTTTTGCCTGTGGCAGCTCTGCCTCAGTGAGAGTTGAGTCTGAAGGTGGCACAACTGCTTGACTTTCCGGGACGCTGGTGGCGTCAAGTGTGCAGGGACACGGACTGCTTCCACCGCAGTGCTATCAGAGTCTTTTTTCAAGTCTCTTGTAGCTGGCGCTCAAAAGGCCTCTTTGGCCAGTCTTTCTCTGTAGCTTCACCTGTTCAGGCATTTAGACGGCTCCCTTGCCTGGGGTCCTTCTCTGTTATTTGGTGCATCAGGCACATAGAGGGGGCACCCTGGCTGGGGTCCTGCTCTGTAGATGAGGCATCAGGCACTTAAAGGGGCTTCTGGGTGGGGTCCTGCTCTGCAGTTCAGTGACAGGTGTTTGATGGGCCAGCCTCTCTATTGTTCAGCTGTGGATGCTGGCATGTCAGGGGAGAGATATGGTGATGGCTCCACCCCCTACGCGTGACTCAGCAGTATCGCCTTGCTTCCATGGCTACCTGGCTTTCCTCCACAGGCATTTCCCACCACAATCTCCTCCCTCACATCCCCTTGATCCATCTCTCTGCAGTCAACAGCAGCCCTTGCCCTGGGACCGCTCCACAATCCCTAAACTCCAGTTTTCAGCTGCTGCACCTTCCAGGAGATCTAGGTCCCTGTCTGGGATATGTATGGCTGCAGCAAGGACTGTCTGATTCTCATTCCATTTAGGCTGCCACAGATCAGCTGTTTCACTCTCAGCCTTAAATCTTTCTCCTCTGACTCAGATGATTGCCCCAATGTGGGGATCTGATCCCTGCTTCATTTCCCCTACCCACTGAGGGCAGGTCCAGTCCTACTAACACTCCTGTTTTTCTGCCTAGTTCCTTCTTCCTACCGAGTTTTGCGTGGGTCTATATATTCTTTGCTGCTGGTTAGGTACTCCTGTCCATTCTCAGCTGGTGTTCTGCACGCACTTCTGTGTCTGAAGGTGTATTCCTGATGTATCCATGGAGAAAGATATACTCCACATCCACCTACTCCTCCAATATCTTGTTCTCCAGTTACTGATCTTTAATGTAATTGATTGTTTTTCTTTTTCTCAGTTTGAAAAAAATTTGACCCAATATATCCCTTAATTGTTCACAACATCTTCTTAAAATTTTATTAATCCCTCCTCCTTACAAGGGCTTCCCTGGTGGCTCAATGGTAAAGAATCCTCATGCCAATGCAGGAAACATGGGTTCAATCCCTGGGAAGGATCCCCTGGAGAAGGAAATGACAGAAGGAAATGTTAACCCACTGCAGTATTCTTGCCTGGGAAATCCCGTGGACAGAGAAGTCCATGGGATCCTAAAAAGAGTCAGACACAACTTAGCAATTAAACAGCAACCTCCTTTCAAAGAACTTATGTTGAAAGTTGCTTTTGACACTTCTGTCCCTCTAAATTAATAAAAGTATTTATGCCCATAATTTATTTAAAATTTTCCCTTTTTCCCCCTTTCACTCTGTCCTATTCTATCCTGAAAAGAAAGAGAGTTGAAATGTACTGCTACTGATCAGACACTATCAGTTAGTCTAGTTCAGTCTCTCAGTCACGTCTGACTCTTTGCACTCCATAGACTGCAGCATGCCAGGCTTCCCTGTCCATTGCCAACTCCTGGAGCTTGCTCAAACTCATGTCTGTTCAGTCAGTGACGCCATCCAATCAGCTCATCCTCTGTTATGCCATTCTCCTCCTGCCTTCAATGTTTCCCAGCATCAATCTTTTCCAATGAGTCAGTTCTTCACATCAGGTGGCCAAAGTATTGGAGTTTCAGCTTCAGCATCAGTCCTTCCAATGAATATTCAGGACTGATTTCCTTTAGGATTGACTGGTTTGAGTTTCTTGGAGTCCAAGGGACTCTCAAGAGTCTTCTCCATAGTCTCTTTCATGAATTTTGTCCAATTTTATCCTCAAAACGACTCTACCAGTTTTAGTTCCCATTTGATAGGTGGAAAGTAAATCCTAAGGTGCAAAAAGACCTTCCCAAGATCATAAATCCAGTTAGCAATGGACCCAAGTATTTGGACTCCAAATGTACTTTTCAGCTTACTAAGAGACAATCACAAAGGAATTAGGTAGAATTTCACCTCCCCATGGCTAACCTCCACCAAAGTTTTATAATTTGTTAGCTAGTTCATTCAGACGTGCACACAAAAATCTGGCTCTTTCCTCTTCAAACTATGTGTCTGAGCACAACATTGCAAACTATACATACCAAAATAGGCAGATCAGCTCAGTCTCTGAACAAGTCTTACATTTGGATTTGGGAAGACTTTTCAATTTTTTTAGTTGTGATTATTATCTTCCTTCTGCTTCCATAGAACTTGGTTAATTCATTTTTATGATCTTTTATTGAGAAGCATTTACTTAGCAACTGTTATGCTTGAGATCCTGGTTATGTAGTAATAAGTAAGACTGGATTCCTAACTCTCAACAGACTCTAATGTGAAAACGCTTGCACGTAGTGTGGTATGACTGATGTTGGACATATAGAAGGTGTCAAGGAGAAAGAACTTGTAAATAGTGTAAGATTCTATTGAAAGGGCAAAGATAAAAGAACTGAGAGATGTTTGTTGGATTCAGCAACAAGGAGGTCATTAGGTCTTTAGGATAATTAGTTTCAATGGTGTGTGCTATCAATGGGACACCAAGAACCATATGGCAACTCCTTGATGGAGTTCAAGAAATCGGATGAAGATTCAAAGGAAGGCAACCCTTGGAGGCTCATAGAAAGCTTCCAAGAAGAGGTGATAACTGAACTAGGTTTCAAAAGATGAGCAAGAACCAGCCATTCAAAGTAGAGGGAAAAAATTTCATCCTGGAAAAATAGTGTGGGCAAAGACACAACGCACCAAGAAAGTATAGTCTATGAAAAGATGTAAAATCTTTCAGCAAAGATGAAGAGTAGAAAATGAAGTGGGTAGAAGGGCAGAAAGCATAACCAACCAGGATTCAAGTGCAGGACTTCAGAATTTTCTCTTCTCACCATGTCTCCCTCTCAGCTTCTTTTTGTCCTGGTCCAATTTAGGAAACTGTTTTGTGGGGATTCCATAAGGTTCAGCTTTCACTTGCTATAAAATCATGGACAGGCATATACCACAAAGCAGATCAGCCAACGGATGTGCAAGGTCAGAAAATGACTTTCTGTCAACACTCATCCCAATTCTGCATCCCCTTCCCCCGCAGCTTAACAAGAAAATAAGAATGCCTGTCCAGCTGCCCTCTTGATGTCGCTGGGTAAATTATCTTTTATTAAGGATCTGTAATTGTTCTTCACTGAGCTGTGACCTAAATTTAGCAAAGCTGAGGAGGGAGCCCCAGCCGACAGGATTTCCCTGAGAACGCGATGAAGTTCCGGTATCAATTCAATTCATTAACTAGAAAGAGAAAACAAACAGCTCATTTTTTTTCCTGTTCTTCAGTGAATCATTTGTTTAGCTGGACCAGAATTTTTCTAAGATCCAACTTGAGACTCTGTCAGAGAAAAAAGGAGACAGCAGAGCTTATTCAAATTTTTCCTGAGGCATCAACTCGGAGGCAGAAACCAGATTACATTAAATGAATCTGACTTTCCTGCTGTTAAGGACCTGGGTTTACTCCCTGGATATTTTCACCCTGAGGGGAAGAAATGCCCTCAAGCCAGATGACTTGGGGTGAAACGAAAGGGAAATCAACTTGTCTTGCCATGAGTGGGGGAGAAAAGAGGAGAAAGGAGAGAAAAGGGAAAAAGTACAATAAATCTAGAAAAATCTCTCAGTGAAATAGTAAAATGTCTGTGCTGTAATAAAGCTCCTGAGAAGGAATGGAACTAATATAAATGCTCAGTACTTAAAAATGTTCTTTGATCATGACAACCTAGCTGAGGCTGAGAGATAATTTGCCTAAGAACACAGTTTCTAAAGAACTGAGCCAAGATTTGAAGCCATGCCTTCTGACTTCAACTCTAGTGTTCCTATACCCCAGTGCTAAGTCTTGGCTTTTGACAGGGTGGACTGCAGACCACAGAAGGTCAGGCAGGTCTTGGAACTTCATAGATTGATGCTCACATAGATGAGAAGCAAACAGCCCTCATCTTGAACATCCTTCTTCATTTTGGAACAGTTCCCCAAAAACATCACTCCATGGCGTCTTCTATTGTTCTGGTTGGAGCCACTTGATAACTACAAAAGCAAATAGAATATAGAGGAACCTCAGTAAGCCTAGTCTTTAGTCACAAGGCTAAGATATATTTACATCCTGATGTTAATTTACTTTGGAATCTTATTGTCATTGATATCATCTCAGTTGAGTTTCATAGCAAATGTTTGATGCATATTAGTGAGACAGCATTATCCCCATTTTACAAATGGATAAAATGGAGTTTCAAGGGTGGAGTTAGTCACAAAGATGGCAAGTGGTAGAATTTGTATAAATCCCAATGTACTTGGCTCCTAATCTCCTGTTTTAAACAGTCTACTGTAATGCTTGTCAAGGTTACTTTTAAGACTGTGAAAGTCCTACGTCAAAATACAACTCAAGTTGGGGCTTTCTGAGTTTGAATATGGACCTACTTGGGAGGAGGGATCATAGGATCTTGGAAGAAGAGCCTCTCTGTGTGAGTCGGATTTGGGGTCTTATCCTGTGTTAGTCCAATTGGGTTTCTATAACAAAATACCATTAACTAGGTGGCTTAAAGGACAGAACTGTATTCATCACAGTGCTGGAGGCTGGAAATTCTAGGATCAAGGAGCCAGATCAGAGATCAATTCTGTTCCTGGTAAGAATTCTCCTTCTAGCATTCAGATGTCCATCTTCTTGCTGTATCCTCACATGGCAGAAAGAGGTCATCTCTCTTGATTCTTCTCATAAGGACATTAATCTCATTCTATAGGACTCCACCCTCGTGATCTATTCTCCTACCGAAGTTTCCTCCTCCAAATACCATTATGTTGGGACTAAGGCTTCAACGTATGAGTTTTGGAAGGATATGAACATTCAGTCCGTAGTATATTCCATCTCCTCTTAGCAAAAAAGTTAATTTAACCCATTTTGGTTTCAGCTTCCAAATATACAGAATGGAAGGTGCAGTTAGACAGTATATAGTCTACATTGCCAACTTTACTTGACAGTTTTCCAGAGTGTCAATAAAAGTTTTTAGATAAAAGTGACTTCAAAGTGTAAAGTGCTTCATGAACCCCAGCAGTCTTAAACATTGAGAGCACTTGGTGGCTTATTGAGAATAGTCATGGGCATGTATCCCAGCTGACTCTCACAAGAACCCTAGGCAGCTTCAGGAGTTGCTTGTATATTTTTGAGATTAATCCTTTGTTTCTTCATTTGCTATTATTTTCTCCCAATCTGAGGGCTGTCTTTTCACCTTACTTATAGTTTCCTTTGTTGTGCAAAAGCTTTTAATTTTCATTAGGTCCCATTTGTTTATTTTTGCTTTTATTTCCAATATTCTGGGAGGTGAGTCATAGAAGATCTTGCTGTGATTTATGTCAGAGAGTGTTTTGCCTATGTTCTCCTCTAGGAGTTTTATAGTTTCTGGCCTTACATTTAGATCTTTAATCCATTTTGAGTTTATTTTTGTGTATGGTGTTAGAAAGTGTTCTAGTTTCATTCTTTTACAAGTGGTTGACCAGTTTTCCCAGCACCACTTGTTAAAGAGATTGTCTTTTTTCCATTGTATATCCTTGCCTCCTTTGTCAAAGATGAGGTGTCCATAGGTTCGTGGATTTATCTCTGGGCTTTCTATTCTGTTCCATTGATCTATATTTCTGTCTTTGTGCCAGTACCATACTGTCTTGATGACTGTGGCTTTGTAGTAGAGATACAAGCAACTCCTGAAGCTCAATTCCAGAAAAATAAATGACCCAATCAAAAAATGGGCCAAAGAACTAAACAGACATTTCTCCAAAGAAGACATACAGATGGCTAACAAACACATGAAAAGATGCTCCACATCACTCATTATCAGAGAAATGCAAATCAAAACCACAATGAGGTACCATTACACGCCAGTCAGGATGGCTGCTATCCAAAAGTCTACAAGAAAAGGGAACCCTCTTACACTGTTGGTGGGAATGCAAACTAGTACAGCCACTATGGAAAACAGTGTGGAGATTTCTTAAAAAACTGGAAATAGAACTACCATATGACCCAGCAATCTCACTTCTGGGCATACACACTGAGGAATCCAGATCTGAAAGAGACGCGTGCACCCCAATGTTCATCGCAGCACTGTTTATAATAGCCAGGACATGGAAGCAACCTAGATGCCCATCAGCAGATGAATGGATAAGGAAGCTGTGGTACATATACACCATGGAATATTACTCAGCCGTTAAAAAGAATTCATTTGAATCAGTTCTAATGAGATGGATGAAACTGGAGCCCATTATACAGAGCGAAGTAAGCCAGAAAGATAAAGAACATTACAGCATACTAACACATATATATGGAATTTAGAAAGATGGTAACGATGGCCCTATATGCAAGGCAGAAGAAGAGACGCAGAAGTACAGAACAGACTTTTGAACTCTGTGGGAGAAGGTGAGGGTGGGATGTTTCGAAAGAACAGCATGTATATTATCTATAGTGAAACAGACCACCAGCCCAGGTGGGAGGCATGAGTCAAGTGCTCAGGCCTCTTGGGCTGGGAAGATCCAGAGGAATCGGGTGGAGAGGGAGGTGGGATGGGAGACCGGGATGGGGAATTCGTGTAACTCTATGGCTGATTCATATCAATGTATGACAAAACCCACTGAAAAATAAAAAAATAAAAAAATAAATAAAAGCAAGAGTTTCATAACAAAAAAAAAAAAAAATGAACCCTAGGCAGGACAGACATTACTTCCTTCCAATCCACAGATGAGGCAACCATGAAGTGTTATCTTTATTCCTCATTTTCTGGGGGATGTAGGGTATTGTAATATTCTTTTTTTCTCCTCATTTCTTAAAGTTAAAAAAATGAGCTTTGATATGTTAAGGGATTTCATCCAAAGTCAATATGATCTCAATTAACCTTGAAGTTAGAGCAAAGTCTTCTCTCTCTAGAGTAGGACCATAAACTTGAATATCCTTAGCGTTTTATGTCACCAGATGGGGAACATAAATGAATAAAGTGGGCAGCAATAAGACAGCACATGGTTTAGCATTGGGAAGGTAATAGTGAGTGGGTGGGGCTTGTAGAAAACTAGAGAAAGTGTGATTCAGTTAAGAGAGATTAACAGCAGCTCAACTCTAGCCAACTGTTGCCATGAAACACTAGGTTTGGAGTTTACAGAACATCCGGTTTTCTTCAATAGAAGCCATAGATCTATGTTTTTATGCAGAATCGTCTCAATTTGAAAATATGGGCAGTTAACTCAAGTGCAAGATGTTGACTCAGCATTGTACATTCCAAATAAAATACATCTCTGGTACACAGGCTCTGGAGACAGTATGCGCTTGCTCCCACACACTGTTTCAAATCAAGTTATGGCCACTTCAGTAGACGCTGAAAAACACTGTGGTGCAGTAATTAGAAGCGTGTGCTCTGGAACCAAATGGTCTGAGCTCAGTTCCTAGCTCTGACATTAGCTAGGGGAAAGACCTTGGGCAAATCACTATCTACCCTCAGTTTCCCCATCTGTATAGTGGGAGTTTTAACAGCACTTACTTCCTTTGATGGCTGTCAATATCAAATGACCTGACATATATAAGACCCTTGAAACAATTGCTGACACGTAGTAAGAGCTAAAGCATCAGTGCTTATTAGAGCTCCCAGCCCACATGGACATCTCCTAGAAAAGTATCTTTCCCCAGATAGCAGCTTAGTCATGCTTATGCTGTAGTCAGTGTTTGTCACATTATCATACATTCCTTCTGCTTAGAGTAGCCTGAGATCCTTCTGTTCATCCTGACCCTGGAAAAGACAAAAGGGCTGAAAACATCCTCAGGGAACTCATGGTTTAACTGGGAAAGATCACCCAGTTTCCACCAAACCTAAGTCAGGCGTCTCTATTCACAGCTGCGCTGAAAAGCTTCCTTCCTGGCTTGTGTCTCCAGAAAGAGGAAACTATTGCAAGGTCTCTAAGAGGAAGGAAGGAGGACCTTTTTAAGCAGCTTTCTCTTTTGAATGACGCCATCACAGACCTGATTCATTTCCATGTATTGAAGAAAAAAAAAAGAAGTGGGTGGGTGGCAGGCGGTCTGTGAAGGAATGAGTGAAAACTGTCAGGAGAGCACAGATTAGAGGAAAGCTGAACTTGGAGAAAACAACCCTGTGAACTTGGCCATCCACCATGACCGGGAGATGAGGTCAAAATCTAAATTTAAAACAGAGGCGGCAAAATGTCTGCCTCCATGACTGAAAACTGGAGGCCAAAATAGTGATGGAAATTTTGATCTGATGCTTGGTGTTACAGAACATAGCAAGTGGTGTATCTAGAATTTTTCATGAAAGGTCTTTTGTCTGTAGACCTATTTCTCTCTGATATTCCACAGGGAGAATTTCTGCTCTCAAGCTACTTTGTGTAGTGTGTGTGTGTGTGTGTGTGTGTGTGTGTGTTTGTGCGTGCGCGCGCATGCACATCTGTGATATATATTTGTGAACTTACATAAGCTTAGTGATAGTCAGTCGTGTCTGACTCTCTGTGACCCCATGGACTGTAGCCCACCAGGCTCCTCTGTCCAAGGGATTCTCCAGGCAAGAATACTGGAGTGGGTTGCCATTTCCTTCTCCAGGGGATCTTCCTAATCCAGGGATTGAACCTGGATCTCCTGCACTGCCAGCAGATTCTTTATCATCTGAGACACCAGGGAAGCTCTACACAAGCTTAAGGCAGCCTATTAAATGCCTACCACAGTCTTCTGAAAACCGTTACATCTTGACAAATCAAGTAAGGACCCAGGTCTGTAGAATTGGGAGGCCAAACCATTTTTCTAGTGCTTTCCATGTGCCAGGTCAGTATTAATGCAGTTAATACTTTACCTGTTTACCTTCAAGTCAATCCTCTGATATGGATGTTAATGAATTTCACATTATAGATGCAGAGGCTAATCCAGATACGTCTACTAATTTTACTTGGCCACATAGCTACTGAGTGGGGTTTAAGTTAAGTCTGACTTCTTTACAAACCTATGCTCTTTTCATTGCCCCTTTTACCTCCAGAAAGGAAAAATAAAACTGCATCATCAAGAAGGTTTGCACTCTATACTGTAAAAAAGAAAAATTAATAAACAGAAATCTCAATTAAATAGGATGCCAGAAGGGGGAGCTCTCACACCCTATGACTATAGAACCCAACAGGAAGAAGGGAGATTCCTCTTCTTTTTTGGCAATAGCTCAGCCAATGAATGGAGAAGGAAATGACAACCCAATCCAGTATTCTTGCCTGGGGAATCTCAAGGACAGAGGAGCCTGGTGGGCTACAGTCCATGAGGTTGCAAAGAGTCAAACATGAATGAAGTGACTTAGCAGCAGCAGCAGCCAATGAAAAGCCCTCTGGACTTTCTTCTCTTCTGTATAAAAGTGCTCTCCTTTCCATATTGTGTGAAGGGAGTTGCACGTGACTTGCCATGGTTGTCAAACCCAAACTGCAATTCTCTACTGGTCCCTAATAAACCCATCTTTGCTTGAGAAACACCAGAAATCTATTTCAGGTCAATAACTCCAAATAAGGGCAGCTACTTCCCAACTGGCTTCTTATATGCAATGTCTCTCCTCCAGTCCATCCTCCACACTGCAGCCAAAATGTTCTCCTTCTCCTTCCAAAATATATTTGCTGTTAAAGCTTTGACTGCTCAAAAGACCCTTCTCTAGTTCCTCATTGCCCACAAGATAAATAGAAAATATCTTAGCAAGACCCTTCTCAACCTGTTGCCAGCCTATCTAAGCTCATCTTCTCCCTACAACACAGCGAGAATCACAAATGCCATTCATCTTCATGCCATTGAGTCTGTTAACGTCTTCTGAACAACTTCTACTGACTTTCCAAAGCCTGATGCAAAAACTCTGTCCTCAGTAAGAGTTCACTGACTTACCAGTGTCCACCCACATTATCTAGCCAGATACCATCTTTCCCACTTTTGTGATGTCACAGCATGTTCTAGACAGCTCAGCTGAGAGAGTGGTCTTTATGAATAATGAGCAAAAATGGCTCTCTGGTAGTTGATGAACTTCATTACATCTAGACTACATTGTTCCCATGCCAAGCCGAGGCCTATGTCAGTGCCATGCCTAGGATCTGACTCATGGTGTCAATGAAGCTATTTTGTATATTTGTAGAAAGAAATAGGAAGGGAGGGAGGCAGAGAAGAAACTCCTAGATAGACTATTCTTATAAGTAGAAAAAAATTAAATAAGAATTACTGCTCTGTAGTCAAAACTTCCTGTTTTTGATACAGCAAATTGATTCCTCATGCAGCCTCCTTCACTTATGATAACCTATATGGCATAAAAATGGGTATGTAAACCTCAGCTTCCTGTAAACTGACCAGAGTACCTTGTTTGTTTCTGAACATTGACTAAATACTTTGCAGAGGTTTTCACTCATCAAATTTTTAAAAATTTTGTTATATCCTGGTTAACATTAACTCAATTCTGGCAGCAGAGAAACCAACTCATAGGAACAAATGCTTCCCCTTAATGTTTTTTGCTTTGTTGTCCATTTGTGTTCATGATATTTGTTTATGTTTAATACTAAAGCCTGCTCCAACTCCATTTAGAACACAAGTGTTTCCATCTGGGTCAACAGGTGTCACTGTTGAGCAGTATGAATATCACCCCCACCCCCATCTTTTTGGCGCTGAATGTCCTAGTCGGTTACAAAGCTCACTCTCTGCTCAGCCTTGGTGATAGTTTGATCCCTTAGTCGTGTCCACCTCTTTGTGTGTCTGATTGTAGCCTGCTGGGGTTCTCCAAGCAAGAAGACTGGAATGAGTTGCCATTTCCTTCTCCAGGTGATCTTCCCTTCCCAGAGATCAAACCCAGGTCTCTCGTGTCTCCTGTTTGGCAGATGGACTCTTTCCCACTGAGCTACCTGGGAATACTTGATATATAACCAAGTAAGTTATCTCTGTGCTGCCTGTGCCAATAACCACTGCAGACCTGCCAGAACACCAGTGCATTTTTTCTTTAAGATCTAGTTACTGAATATAACCATAGACCCATAAAATGGGGCAGATAGGAGGAAGAAACTATAACGATTTCCATTTGTCAGAGATAGTGTTGTGTCATGGGAGGCGTCTGATTGATACAGTGAGGAAAGCTGAGTTTTAAGTGACTGTACTATCCCTAACAAGTTGCCACTAGTGTAATTGCCTCAAGCCAGAGGTGCCACTGTATCAAGCTGGAACAGGAGAGGACAAATGTTGCAAATTATCAGAAACATCAGATAGTTAATTTAGACCATAGATCTCAAAGAAACTCCCAGAGCCACTCAGGAAGAATTTGAGAGGGGAATATACTCATAGAAAACATGCAAGAGAAGCATAAAAATTGACTACTTTCTTACCTTTAGGTTGACATGGTCTGGGAGACATGTGTAATGGGATAGAATGAAATGAAATGAAATGGACTAGGAAAATGGAATGAAAAATAAAATGGTGTGGAATATACTATCTAGACAATGCAAACAAACAAATGAGCTGGAATAGGCTAGAATATGAAGCACACTGTTGTGTTAGACCTCTGAAATGGGATACAGAAGGCAATAGAATGGGGTGGACCTTTTCACTAAATGCTTTGAGACATGTAATGAAGAGCTGTGTTTAATTGGCATGAAAGTGATTAGCAGGCTCAGGAAATTACCATTATAATTCTGGTCCAAATGATTAGATAATTAGGGACCTAAATGCTCGATGCCTTCATTGAATTATTCCTCAAGTGGTCACCTGCTTTATGAATATGGCATTCAACTGGCACTCTAGTAACAACAACAATTATTGGCACTCCACTAAACACTTTGTGTGTTATATTTTGTTTAATTTTTGTATCAGCCAGATGGAGTAAGTAGTATTTTGATCTTCATTTCATAAATAGGGAAATGGAGGCACCAAAACTTCCAGCAACTTTCTGGACCACACAGCTAGGAAGCAGTGGGGTCTGAATTCAAGCCTCAGGCAGTTTTGGTGTGAACTCCTGCATACTGCCCCCTGTACACCCTGCTTCTCACCATGCAAGAGACTCGTAACCCGTGACACTGCAAGTAGAAATGTTAGGATCAGTGGCTGAGTGGTAAAGGATCCACCTGCAATGTAGGAGATCCGGGTTCAATCCTTGGGTCAGGAAGATTCCCTGGAGGTGGAAATGGCCACTCACTCCAGTGTTCTTGCCTGAAAAATCCCAGAGACAGAGGAGTCTGGTGGGCTACAGTCCATGGGGTTGCAAGAGAGTCGGACACGACTGAATGACTGAGGACAGGCAAACTATGGTTTACCCACAAAATGTCACTTACAAAAAGGCTAGAAAATCTGGTAGACATCTTCTGATCTCTGATACAAATATGAAATGAGACATGGTCCCAAAACCTTTTAGCATTGCCACCATACTCAACACAACCAGAACCACAGTTATCCTTTCCCGCTTTAGACCAGGTCTCACTGGGGGCTCCCTCACTTCTTCTACTAAAATCATTGATTTACTTTTTACTTTTGGCTGTGCTGCATCTTTCTTGCTGTGCTCAGGGTTTCTCTAGTTGCCTCGAGCAAGGGCTACACTCCAGTTGCTGTGTGCAGGTTTCTCGGTGTGGTGGTTTCTGTGGAGCGTGGGTTCTAGGCACATGGACTTCAGTACTTGTGGCTCGAGGTCTAAGTTTCCCAGCAGCATGTGGGATCTTTCCAGGCCAGGGATCAAACCAGCGTCCCCTTCATTGCAAGGCAGACTCTTAACCACTGGACTACTTGAGAAGCCCTCCGTCACCTCTTAACCCTTCCTAATCCTAACACTCATTTGTTCATCAGACATTCCCAAAGGACTTCCTGCAGACAACTTAATTGTTCATTCATTCATTTAACATTTGAGCACTTATTGTTTCCCCTGAGGTTTCTAAGAAAGTAGATTCAATTCCTGGAGAAAGATCCTCAACAATAAGGAAAGAGAGCAAAGCACCTAGAGGTTTGGGGTGACTGGAACCTACTCCCTACTGAGGTCCTAGAACTCAAATTCAATTCCTAAGAATGTCCAGTGAGGATGCTAATAACTGCCTTTGTTGAGTATTTACTGATTAAGCTGTATAATCTAAATTGAACGGGGCTGCTTGGGTTCAAATTCTGGCACTGGCTCTGCCATTACATAGCTTTGTGCCCTTGTGAAGATACTATGCCTCTCTGAGTCTCAATTTCCTCATCTACTAAGTGTTTAGAAAAGGATACTTTGAAGAACAACATGAATTAATATAAGTATTTTTCTCAAATGAAGAACTTTCTGATATCAGCTATTTTAACTGGGCAAGCTTTACATGTTCAGAGGCATTATCTTTTTTAATCCTCATAACCATAACTACCCCATGTGGTAGGTGTTATAAGTTTTACTATTTCAGAGATATGAACATTCACCTTTCTCATGAAAAAAACCTAGGACTGAACTTAATGTCTCCAGTGTGACCATGCAATATTAGGCAATTTAAATAGTTTACCCAAACCCCTGTAGTTAGTAAGTAGTGCAGCTGAGGTTCAAATCCAAGTTAGTTGAACTCAAAAGCCAGTGCTCTTAACCATTATGCATTCTTGCCTCCTTTTCAAGCTGTTAGGAGGTCATAATAGCATAGTCAAGGATCCCAGCTCCTGGGCAGAAATAAAGAGTTTCAGTCAGTCTGGGAAGGGGGTATGGTGTAGAAAAGGGAGAGGAGTGCAAGGGTAGAAAGTGGTGAACTTCATGCAGAAAAAATTTAAAACCACCAGGGCATCAAAGAGATATGCCATCTCTTCCTGGAAATAGCTCACACCTTCCTGAGGGCTCCGCCCAAAGACCACATTTAACCTCCTCCTGTACTTCATCTACACCTGCTGGTTGCCTCCTATCTTTCTCCTATTGCATGCTAGTTAAATCTTTTCTAGCCTAACAATGCCAAGATAGCAACTGGGTTACTTAGGAAGACCCTACAAGTTAGCGCTTTCAGTGTGACCTTGCAATATCAGGCTTTATTGGCTGTGATACAGATCTGGTCCAAGCCACCACCTTCTCACTCCTGATTTTTGCAATTATTTCCTAACAGGTCTCCCTCCATTGACACTAGTCCTCCTCCAGTCTCTTCTCTAACCTGTAGTCAACATGAGCTTTCCAAAGCTTTTAATATGATCATCCCACTGCACTGTGCAATAAATAAGTAAACAAGTATCTGTCCACTTCAAGAATCTGTGGCTTCACCTGACTAGTGCTGTGGATCAGTGTGCCCCCAACACATAGCAGCGTCTGACTCATAGAAGATGCTCAGTAATCCTCACTGATTGATGAATGAATGGAATAGGGAATGAATGGGTGATTAGGGCAGTTCACTGACTGTGGGATGAGGATCATAAGATGTGTGGTGAAAGAGTTTGGAAATGTGAAGCAGGGAGTTCTGCCTGGTTAATTGTCACCTAAGACGATCACTGGAGAAGAAGGAAATATCCCAGCTTCAAAGGCCTGCGGTTAGATTCTGGGCAGAAGAGTGGGACAGAGCTGGGGACAATCTGGAGTTCACAAATGGGCACAGGGGGGCAGTTGATGCCCTGTCCAAAGGTGTTGGAGCCTGTGAACCTTCTCCAACCTCTAACGAGGGTTAACTTCCTTCTCCAATTTGAATGCGCATATGAGATCCCTGGGGCTCCTATTAAATCATATTCTGATTCAGCAGATCTGAGATTGGGTAGGGTCTAAGATTCTGAATCTCTAACAAGCTCCAGGAGTTGTTTTTTTGTGTTAGCCCGTTTACTACTGTCTGAGCAACAAGGCCTAGAAGAGATGGTTCTCAAGCCCACGTGATAACCCACACTAGTTATCTCAGTTCTATGACCGAGTCAGCACAAAACAGGGAGAACAGAACAACTTCATGAGTTGGAAGCAGGAACTCAAGAGTATAAAGGAGTTAAAAGCAATCATAGGTCTATGGATATTTGGAGAAATGAGGTGAGGATGTAAGATTCAGATTCTCAAGCAAAGTCTGATTAAACCCATAAATTTGTGTTTGTTTCAGCCAATTGCCTTGCCAAACTGCTTCCTTCCAGGTCCAACCATCCTGTCCTTAGGAAGGCTCTAACTGTTTCATAGTAATTGTCTCAGACTAATTGCCTCAACTGAACCATTCAGACACTTCTGCACACATATCACCTCTGCATAATCCCTGGTATCTTATGAAAAATAGAGTAACCAAAAGTAAACTGTTACTTTCAAAAATGATAGGAACTTGAAGTACAAAGGTATATATTATTAAAATGGGATAGTTTATGTTACAAGTATATTTTCTTATTCAAAATAACTTATTTTCATGAAATGCTGTACTTGGCATCCTAGGAGATAATATATACACACACATTGTAATTCTCTACAGCTAAAGAAAGCCTTTGGAAAATAGATAAGAAAAGTAAATTTTTTAAAAATGGTTTCATATCAACAAAAAAGGATAGCATACCTGTTGTGTGAAAATAGATGGAACACAATAAACTATTGATAAAAATTATCACTAGTCTGAATAAAATGATCTCTCTTTCACCTCTGTCTATTTACTTCTGTATCCCAAATTCCCAGTAAAACATGTCATACATAGTAGGTAGTAGATTTACATTTTAACATATGAATAAATTATTAAAAAAAAACAAAGAAATGGAAACTCCACAGTACCAGGTGATGGTTCCACTTTGGAGAAGTATGTTAGCCCAGATGGGGGGAGGAAAGACAAGGTAGAATCTCTGTAAGTGGGGTCTGAAAGAATTGATCAGAAAGAAACTTTCAGTTCCAGGCTGGGACATTTAGGGAAGAAGTCTAAGCTTGGTGAATTAACATCAGTGCAGGAAGTAAGAGGGAATGAGTCCAGTTATTCCAGTGGGGCATACGGAGGGGGGTTAAAGGAAGCTTGAAGCATTCCACTATTTAGGGTCCCCACCGGGTATACGAGGAACTGGCCACAGGCAGGAAAGCCATTCTTGACCTCAGCTGTAGCCAGGCTAAGGATTCACGTAGAGAGTCTGACCTTGTCAAGATGGCCTCAGGAACTGTTTCGCTCCCCATCACCACCTAGCTTCTTTTACATGTCATTTCCTCCAACCAGTGGAACATGCACTCTAGGAGATCAAGGTCTCTTATCACTTAGACACTGAGCATCAAGAAGCGTGCCTGTAACAGAATAAGTGCTCAATAAATATTTATCACATGAATGTGTAATGGCCAAGAGAATAAATGCAGTAATAGGTAACAAATGAGTTCTTGAGTGAACTGGATAGACAGAGGCTTCAGTGGAGGATCATAGCACTTAACTCCACATCTCAAATTGACCCAAGTAGAGTGCTGGCACGAACGGCATCAAACCAACTGAGGAAAGATGGCAGACACCCAGGAGGGTTGCATAAAGATACAAGGTCAAATAACAGAGCAACAGTTTGGAAAACGATCAATGTTTTCAGCATCTTAAATCAGGTTATTTAATTGAGGAATGAATGTAGAAAATGAAAGCAAAGAGTTGTATAGAGTGGCCCCTGCAGAATTTTTAGAAAAGGGGTTTGATATGGTTTTTAGAATAATTTCATGGATCTTTGGGATCTTTTCCAAAGAGTCAAAATCAAGATCAAACACACAAATCTCTATTATCTGATGATGCTATCAATCTCAGTCTCAAACTTGCATGAAAATGACATTTAAAAGGCTATATTAGAAGTCCTATGACTGAGTCAGTTTAGGCTGAACAGATTTTTGAGGTTCACAGATTCTTGAAAGGAATGGGAAACAATTTCAAGAAACAGGGGAGCTCAAGATAGAAAGAGAAATAGTACTGCGAGCAGTGCCATCTCTCTGAGCCCAGTTCTTACTTTTGGTTGCACAGACTTCAGAAGTTACCTATAAAGTTGCTCAACTTTGCTCCATGTGGATAGCTTGGGTTAAGTGACCCTCCCATGTTTTTCTAAGTTTATGAAAGAGGGTGTGATTAGCTTTCACCAGCAGGAATTAGCATGAGGTGGCTTTGTTGGTCAGAATAGTCAGTCACCTCAGAGGCAGTGAACATGTCCCATGTTTAGCACAGATATAGGGGTCATTCTACCTCATATAAATGCACTGTTGCAGTTTGCTGTGACCCCTTACAAGTGTCCTGGCATGGGTGATGTCAACTGTGGGGAGAGAAAGTCACTGGGATTCCTTTCTCCAGAAGGCATCTGCTCAGAGGGAGATAGGAAGGCATTATCAATTTCTCTCTATGGACAACAAGATGTTTTAAAAATAATTTCTAAGTTTCTTCTTTATAAAGTCATTAAGTCAAAGATAAACTGTCAGAAGCCCAAGGTGATGTTAAAGTCAAGCTCATCAGACAGAAGAGAATCACTGTACATAGCTTTCAAGTCACACAGGAGCTAATGGCTACATCATCATGATGTTTTTCTCTTCCACAAGCAGAAGAGTCTTTCTTATGATTAGGAAGAATCAATCATGAGGACTCTATCTTTAGAAAAAAAACACAAAGTGATGTTATTGTCTTCTCCACTACTTCTGTGTAGGAAGAATGAAAGATAACTTATCAGGAAGTAACATTGATAGAAATAATTTAATTAGCAGGCTGTAGGGAAATAGGTATATTAATAGTTCCTTAATTGGAAATAGTCATTGAGAATCCATGTGAATGAATTTTAATAATATCAGGTTCATCTGAAGTTCCATAGCAGTGTTCCACCTCATAAAGCTACGGCAAAATTTGGCTATAGAACACAGAAATGAGCATGCATGGTTATGCTATGACGAGTAAGGAATGGGGGATAGTGAAGAAAGTACTGACTTTTCCCTTTAATTTTTCTAAAAGCATTCATACATATAGACCTGTAGATTTCCACATTCATATATAACTATTGATATTTATATATCAATATAGATTTGGAAATTATATATCAAAAAAAATGGAAAACTCAGCAGCATCCACAGGACTAGAAAAGGTTAGTTTTCATTTCAACCCCAAAGAAAGGCAATGCCAAAGAATGTTCAAACTATCTTGCAATTGCACTTATCTCACATGCTAGCAAGTAATGTTCAAAATTCTCCAAGTGAGGCTTCAACAGTACGTGAACTGAGAACTTCCAGATGTTCAAGCTGAATTTAGGAAAGGCAGAGGAACCAGAGATCAAATTGCCAACATCTGTTGAATCATAGAAAAAGGAAAAGAGTTCCAGAAAAACATCTACTTCTGCTTTATTGACTACGCCAAAGCCTTCAACTGTGTGGATCACAACAAACTGGGAAATTCTTCAAGAGATGGGAATACCAGACCACCTTATCTGCCTCCTGAGAAATCTGTATATAGGTGAAGAAGCAACTGTTAGAACTGGACATGGAACCACGGACTAGTTCCAAATTGGGAAAGGAGTACGTCAAGGCTGTATAGTATCAGCCTGTTTATTTAGCTTATATGCAGAGTACATCAGGCAAAATGCCAGACTGGATGAAGCACAAGCTGGAATCAAGATTGCTGGGAGAAATATCAATAACCTCAGATATGCAGATGACACCACTCTTATGGCAGAAAACATAGAGGAACTAAAGAGCCTCTTAATGAAAGTGGAAGAAGAGAGTGAAAAAGCTGGCTTAAAACTCAATATTCAGAAAACTAAAATGGTATCCAGTCTCATCACTTCATGGCAAATAGATGGGGAAACAATGGGAACAATGACAGACTTTATGTTTTGGGGCCCCCAAATCATTTCAGATGGTGACTATAGCCATGAAATTAAAAGACACTTGCTCCTTGAAAGAAGTTATAACCAACCTAGACAACATATTAAAAAGCAGAGACATTACTTTACCAACAAAGGTCTGAGTAGTCAAAGCTATGGTTTTTCTAGTAGTCGTGCATGGATGTGAGAGTTGACCATAAAGAAAGCAGAGTGCTAAAGAATTGATGACTTGAAGTGTGGTGTTGGAGAAGACTCTTGAGAGTCCCTTGGACTGCAAGAAGATCAAACCAGTCCATCCTAAAGGAAATCTGTCCTGAATATTCATTGGAAGAACTGATGCTGAAGCTGAAGTTCCAGTACTTTGGCCACCTGATATGAAGAATTGACTCATTGGAAAAGACCCTGATGCTGAGAAAAATTAAAGACTGGAGGAGAAGGGGATGACAGAGGATGAGACGGTTGGATGGCACCATCAACTCAATACACATGAGTGTGAGCAAGCTCCGAGAGTTGGTGATGGACAGGGAAGCCTGGCTTGCTGCAGTCCATGGGGTCTCAAAGAGTTGAACACAACTGAGTGACTGAATTGAACTGATTGATATTTATGGACATGCATACATATCATCTTATTAAAACTAAAATTAATTATATGAGTTCAGTTATGCTGTTAAATTTTACATTTGAATTTTAAAAACTAGTAAGGGAAAAGGTATATCAACTTTTGCAAACAGCCGTGAAGAAATGAAAGCATGAATGAACAACTGCTACTCAAAACTGATGATCACAAATGAGACCCCTGTTGCCGCCTAGTGGCGGCATACCCTAATTGGAGAATTAGTTTTTAAGTGAAATCGAGAAGCCTAAATGTCAGAGACAGAATTCTGTCACATCACATGAGATAACACAAGTGAAATATTAGAGGATCAGAAGCCTATATGATTTACATGAAAGCTTATTTTTCATTTTCTATCTCAAGTGAGGAGGAGAAATGCAGCTCTCTGTTCTAGGGTACAAGGCTAGTTTTCCTTAAGCTATATTAAGAGTGTTCACCTAAAGAGCCATAGAGCCATTTTAGCTATTATAAGGTGGCCCCAGGCCTATTTAGCTGCCCTACTGACTAAAAAGTTGTATTATGTCATTTCTATGGGCCTCATGTAGAGAAAATAACTGTTATACCAGCAGTGGTTTCTAGGGATAAATCCTCCTTGACCCTTCAAAAATTTCTGTAGTTCTATGGATTCCTGCACATATTTATTTTTAAAAGGTCATTTTATTAAACTAATCCCATTATCCATGCCACAATTCAGACCGATCACATCGTTATCTCTTGAGATAAAAACAGGCATCAGTATTTTTGTTAAAGCTTCCCAGTGGTCCCAATGTGTAGCCAATGCTAAGAATCACTGAACTTTAGGAAAGGGAAGATTGAAACATGGGCCATGGAAAAATGATGCTACTGTTCAAAATTAAGCAAATCTGCAGCAAAGCTAAATATAAAACTCGTGTTTATTAAAAAATATGCAACAGAAAGCCACAATTTCATCGATAACTGCTCTCCAAAATCCTTCCAAAACTCTGAAGAGTAATGGAAAGTAAATGATCATTAATAGACAACTTCCTGTACAGGTATTTCACCCAAATTCAAGGTACACTTTGTTATCCTTGTGTTCCTTACCAGGTGGCACTGTGGTAAAGAATCTGCCTGCCAATGCAAGAGGCACAGATTTTATCCCTGGGTCATGAAGATCCCCTGGAGAAGGAAATGGCAACCCACTTCTGTATTCTTGCCTGGAAAATTCCGTGGACAAAGGCGCCTGGTGGGCTACAGTCCAGGAGGTTGCAAACAACCCGACACAACTGAGTGCGCGCACACACACATACATGTATGTACACACATGTGCTACTTAAAGTTTCAAAAACTGAAGCAGAAGTAGATTTATTAACACAAGATCATGCATGTTGTAAATAGCATAGCATGGATTTGAACTTAAGACTGACCCCAAATCCCAAGGGTGATTGTGATCCCAAATCCCATGCTACATTGTTGATTTTGAATTAAGAAACAGAATAGCCAGCAGACTTCCGAGGGTCTCCTTTGATTCATTAACAGCTTCTTCCTGAGCCTCAAACTGCTAGAGCCAAAGCTTTAACAGGTTTAGAGACAGAGACTTGGCTCAGTAATTCATCTGCACTCTGCTGTATCCTCCCTCCCTCCTTACCAAATAACTGAGTTAAGGGAACTCTAGTTCAAATGCAAAGAAGGCAGTGGATGCCAGCTGATAAGGAGATGAATCAAAGACAGATTTTTTCAGTGGGAAACTTTGGTGGGCTTCCCAGGTGGCACTACTGGTAAAGAACCCATCTGCCAATGCAGGAGACATTAGAGCCACAGGTTCAATTCCTGGGTCAGGAAGATCCCCTCGAGAAGGAAATGGCACCTGGATCCAGTATTCCTGCCTGGAGATTCCCATGAACAGAGGAACCAGGTGGACCATGGTTCATAGGGTCACAAACAGTTAGACACGACTGAAGCAACTTAGCACCCACACAGGCATAGCTGAACTGGCATGTGCTCTAATAAAATGATGGAAGGTAAGGCTCCAGAACAGCAACAATTCAGCCAAGTGTTTGCTATCATAAGTGCTGTATATATAAAGTCAATTCACTTCAAAATAACTCAGTAATTCATCTGAGCTTCTCTGTGCCTTTTCTCCCTGTTTACCAACCAAATGAGTTAAGGAAACTCTAGTTCAAATGCAAAGAAGGCAGTGGCTGCCAGCTGGTTAGGAGATGAATCAAAGACAGATTTTCTTCAGTGGGAAACTTTGGTAGAAATAATGACTTTTTCAGCTATAGATAGACCCTTTCCCCACCCAAACTGTAGCATCTGATCTACTGCACCCTCTATTTTCAAGAGTCATCACAACCCTCTCAACTTGCCCAGACACCTGGCTCTTTTACTTTCTCCTACTGGGTAGCACGATGATGAAGCCAGTCAATAGTAAAGTAAGACTTACTGTTGTTCTGCTATTGATATTCAATATAGATCTCTCCCTCAATGTGTTTGCAGTCTAGCAAAACACAGAAACTACACGTGTGTAAATCTAACCATTTCACTTCGTTGCCAAAATCCCTCTAGTGACATTCTTTTGCTTTTAATATAAACATGGAGATCTTTGATGGGTTCTATAAAACTCCACTTGATTTGAACCTTGTCTATCCCCCCAAAATCATGTCCTCTGGTCTTTCTTGCTCTACAAGTGCTTTATTCCGTCCGCAAGACTTTCCCTTATACATACTCTTTCCCTCTAGGTAGAGTTCCATTCCAGCCCCCATACTACAGTTGGTGTGCTACTAATCTATTGCCATGGGACAAACCATCCTCAAAATCATTGTCTTAGAATCACAGCCATTTGACTAGCTCATGATTCTATAGTCATGAGTTTGGACTGGAATCTTCCACTGGTATCATTCTGGGTTACTTTTGCTGTATTCTCTGGTGTCTGGACCAGGGTTGGAAGATCTAAGACTGCTTTGTTAACAGCACAAGATGTCAGCTGGCGGGGCTATGGGGACATGGCGAAGACAGTTCTTCTTCACTGGCCTCTTGTCCTCCAACAGGTAAGACTGGGCTTCTTCAGTTGGCAGCCTCAGGGATGCACTCCAAGAAAGCAAAGCAGAAGCCTCTACTTCTTCTGCTTTCTGCTGGATACAGGAAGCCAGCTGGGATTCAACGAGTGGGGAAACCCTTTCTGCCTCTTGATGGGAGAAGCTGACCATTATTTTATCTACCGTGGCTGATTGATGAAGGCTCATACTTCCTTCGGATGTCAGTTCTCATTTTCCTTCTATAGGAAAGCTTTACTCTGAACCACTGTGCTGCGCTTAGTTGCTCAGTCGTGTCCAACTCTTTGTGACCCCATGAACAGTAGCCCACCAGGCTCCTCTGTCCATGGGATTCTCCAGGCAAGAATACTGGAGTGGGTTGCCATGCCCTCCTCCAGGTGATCTTCCCAACTCAGGGATTGAACACAGGTTTCCCTTAAAGCAGACAGATTCTTTACCATCTGAGCCACCAGGGAAGCCCAATCTGAATCACTGAATATAATCAAATTCTCCATTATATGCAGTCAAATCACTGTGTTTTTTCTCACGTAGCATTTATCTCATTTTATAAGTAAATATTTGTGCAGATTCTCTCCTCAACTGTGCCCTCCATGAGGGCAGAGACAGGATCTGGGTCCTCAGTGTTGACCACAAAGTCAGGCCCAAGGGTACCACTTGGCAAGTGCTTGTTGACTGAACATGAGCCTGTGAAAGTAAATTGAGAATAAAGTAGTTTAGAAGGAAGATTACCACTTCCTAGCTGTGAGAACATCCTCAAGTTACATAACCACGTTACACTCAGTTTTCACATCAGCAAGCTGAGCTTACACATAACTGAGGCTAATAAATGCCCTTGAAAGCAATAGGAGATTAATGACTTAATTTTTAGTGAAAAACAGGTATGCATTTCATCCTCAGATACTTTTTTAGTGTGTGAAAAATCACAGAAAAACAGGGAATTATTAACTGCTATATTGATTAACTAATAGCAGCACATTTAAAAATATTGCTGTAATGAATCAGATGCCACTTTCTATCTATATAAAGAAGGGCAGAGGTAGATGGGGAAAAAAGACAGAAACCTTAGCTCAACCACTGAAAGAGCATTTGTAACTCTCAGGTGTCTTTTTTTCTTCTTCTTTGAGCAAGTAGAAAGAATTTCCCAGGACTAATAGACAGTCTTGTCAAAAACACCCATGATTTGTCAGCTAAGCCCTTGATATTTTCAGTGCTGGAAAATCTGTCAAAATGACCAAAAAGGCTCACACTTTACAGAGCATAAGAAACAAAACCACAGGAGTGACTGAAATGAAACAGAGTCATTAGTAGTAAGTTTGAGGTTGCCTGCTCTTTAAAAAAAAAAGAAACAAACTTGTTTCTTCTGTTTTTCCAGTGGTGTCGGTCTTAAGGGGCCCCTGCTAACTTTGTTCTCGCTGAGAACAAAAGAGTACCTCCCCATTTTTGGTTTCCTGCCATCGTGTTTAGCATGCGGATTTTACACATTTGGGGTTATCACCCCAGTCACCTCTTCGATGAAATTGACCTTCATAAGTTAAAAATACTCTAATTTTAGACATCCAGTGCTCCATTGATCACTAATGACTGACCAACATGCTATTTCTACCAGGGCAGATGATGTCTCTTGTGAATCCTGAAACATGGGGCAGTTTTTCCTCTCTCCCATGCTCTCTTTTCAATTTCCCCTAACCCAGGATGAGTACAGAAGAACTTCCTCAAAAGCACTGTAACAGAAAGAGGTTTCAACAAGCATGAGAATTGTACCAAAAAGAAATCATTCGCACTAAAGTTTTGAAATATCTCTGGGCAATAAGCTACCATAATTTCAGCATTATTGAGGGTTTGATGTGTATTACTAATAGTTTAGACTACACTTTGATAACAATGAGCTATAAATTTGTAATGGTTCAACAAAAGTTGTTATTGTATCATTATGTAACAGTCCAGGGAGGTGGCAGATAATGTGTGTATTGGGGTGGAGGGTTCTACTCCACCTGTCATTCAGGAATCCAAGCTGATAGAGATTCTGCCATCTTGAATTATGTAGCTTCCAAAGCCATTCTTGAAGTTGCCATCACAACCAGCCAGAAGAGGAAAAGGAGCAAAGAAGAATCAATGGGGGCTGCCCAAATCCCATCCATTCACATTTTATTGGCCAAAGTTCAGTCTCATACCCACAGCTAGCTGTAAGAGAAGCTGGATGATGGCATGTCTGTACATGAAGAAACAAGAGGAAGATGCACTTTGGAAAACAGTGTCTGACATATGATATTGACACACACACATAATCAAAGCTTTCAGTATGAGAATATTTTCTTCAATATTGTTTCCCATTACTTCTCAAAGTGACCCTTGTCTCACCCACAGATCAGCTTTCATTCTAACTGTCCTCTACAATAGGTTATTTCAGTATTCCCATCTCTAGTTTTTCTATCTCTCCAGTCTATGCAGTCCTGAATATTCATTGGAAGGACTAATGCTGAAGCTGAAGCTCCAAAACTTTGGCCACCTGATGTGAACGGACTTATTGGAAAAGACTCTAATGCCATGAAAGATTGAAGGCAGGAGGAGAAGGGGATGACAGAGGATGAGATGGTTGGATGGCATCACCGACTTGATGGCCATGAGTTTGAACAAGTTCCAGGAGTTGGTGATGGACAGGAAAGTCTGGTGTGCTGTAGTCATTGGGGTTGCAAAGAGTCAGACTTGACTGAGCCACTGAACTGAAGTGAATCTATGCTGTACACAGTGGTCAGAGTCACTTCTGTAATACATAAATGGAATCCTCTTTCTACTCTTATCCTTCAATTAGTCTCATAATGATACAGTCATGGTATACAAACTCCTTTTAATCCAGCCCTTAGTCTATATGATGTAGGTTGGGAGCACAAATTATGCAACAGACTGCCTGGATTTGACTTTTTCTGTGCTACTTACTGGTTCTGTTAACCTCAAGCAAGACTAAATATATCTCAGAGTTCATTCCTTATCTCTAAAAAGGGGATGATATTAATGTCTATGTTACTGAGTTACTGTGAATTTTAACTGATTCACTGGGCTTCCCTGGTTGCTCAGTGGTAAATAATCCACCTGCCAATGTTGGAAATGCAGGTTTGATCCCTGGGTCAGGAAGATCCCCTGGAGAAGGAAATGGCAACCTACTACAGAATTCTTGCTCAAGAAATGCCATGGACAGAGGAGCCTGGCAGGCAACAATCCACAGGGTCACAAAGAGTTGGATACAGCTGAACAACTGGGCACAATCCACATGTAAAGGGCTCAAAGTAACAAATCCTTGTCTGAATTATTATTAATTATTCCCTTCCATAGTTCTATTCAGTTATACCCCAGAACAGCTATGTTGTTCAGTTGCTCTTTGTGACCCGCTGGACTGCAGCACGTCAGGCTTCCCTGTCCTTCACTATCTCTCAGAGCTTGCTCAAACTCATGTCCATTGAGTCATGATGCCATCCATCCATCTCAGCCTCTATCTTCCCCTTCTCCTCCTGCCTTCAATTTTCCCAGCATCAGGGTCTTTTCAAATGAGTCGGCTCTTCACATCAGATGGCCAAAGTATTGGAGCTTCAGCTTTAGCATCAGTCCTTCCAATGAATATTCAGAATTGATTTCCTTTAGGACTGAGAGATTTGATCTCCTTGCAGTCTAAGGGACTCTCAAGAGTATTCTCTAACATCACACTTCAAAAGCATCAATTCTTCAGTGTTCAGCTTTCTTTATGGTGTAACTCTCACATCCATACATGACTACTGGAAAAACCATAGCTTTGACTGATGGACATTTGTTGGCAAAGTAATGTCTCTGCTTTTTATTTTTATTTACTTATTTATTTTTTTTAATGCTTTTTTTTTTATTAGTTGGAGGCTAATTACTTCACAACATTTCAGTGGGTTATGTCATACACTGATATGAATCAGCCATAGAGTTACACGTATTCCCCATCCCGATCCCCCCTCCCACCTCCCTCTCCACCCGATTCCTCTGGGTCTTCCCAGCGCACCAGGCCCGAGCACTTGTCTCATGCATCCCACCTGGGCTGGTGATCTGTTTCACCATAGATAATATACATGCTGTTCTTTCGAAACATCCCACCCTCACCTTCTCCCACAGAGTTCAAAAGTCTGTTCTGTACTTCTGTGTCTCTTTTTCTGTTTTGCATATAGGGTTATCGTTGCCATCTTTCTAAATTCCATATATATGTGTTAGTATGCTGTAATGTTCTTTATCTTTCTGGCTTACTTCACTCTGTATAATGGGCTCCAGTTTCATCCATCTCATTAGAACTGATTCAAATGAATTCTTTTTAACAGCTGAGTAATATTCCATGGTGTATATGTACCACAGTTTCCTTATCCATTCATCTGCTGATGGGCATCTAGGTTGCTTCCATGTCCTGGCTATTATAAACAGTGCTGCAATGAATATTGGGGTGCATGTGTCTCTTTCAGATCTGGATTCCTCAGTGTGTATGCCCAGAAGTGGTATTGCTGGGTCATATGGCAGTTCTATTTCCAGTTTTTTAAGAAATCTCCACACTGTTTTTCATAGTGGCTGTACTAGTTTGCATTCCCACCAACAGTGTAAGAGGGTTTCCTTTTCTCCACACCCTCTCCAGCATTTATTGCTTGTAGACTTTTGGATAGCAGCCATCCTGACTGGCGTGTAATGGTACCTCATTGTGGTTTTAATTTGCATTTCTCTAATAATGAGTGATGTTGAGCATCTTTTCATGTGTATGTTAGCCATCTGTATGTCTTCTTTGGAGAAATGTCTGTTTAGTTTTTTGGCCCATTTTTTGATTGGGTCATTTATTTTTCTGGAATTAAGCTGCAGGACTTGCTTGTATATTTTTGAGATTAATCCATTTGCTATTATTTTCTCCCAATCTGAGGACTGTCTTTCACCTTACTTATAGTTTCCTTTGTTGTGAAAAAGCTTTTAAGTTTCATTAGGTCCCATTTGTTTATTTTTGCTTTTATTTCCAATATTCTGGGAGATGGGTCATAGAGGATCTTGCTGTGATTTATGTCAGAGAGTGCTTTGCCTATGTTCTCCTCTAGGAGTTTATAGTTTCTGGTCTTACATTTAGATCTTTAATCCATTTTGAGTTTATTTTTGTGTATGGTGTTAGAAAGTGTTCTAGTTTCATTGTTTTACAAGTGGTTGACCAGTTTTCTCAGCACCACTTGTTGAAGAGGTTGTCTTTTTTCCATTGTATATCCTTGCCTCCTTTGTTGAAGATAAGTTGTCCATAAGTTCGTGGATTTATCTCTGGGCTTTCTGTTCTGTTCCATTGATCTATATTTCTGCCTTTGTGCCAGTACCATACTGTCTTGATGACTGTGGCTTTGTAGTAGAGTCTGAAGTCAGGCAGGTTGATTCCTCCAGTTCCATTCTTCTTTCTCAAGATTACTTTGGCTATTCGAGGTTTTTTGTATTTCCATACAAATTGTGA
This sequence comes from Muntiacus reevesi, assembly GCF_963930625.1. NCBI lineage: Eukaryota > Metazoa > Chordata > Mammalia > Artiodactyla > Cervidae > Muntiacus > Muntiacus reevesi. The sequence goes on from NC_089260.1 coordinate 65,051,365, forward strand.
AATTATTTGTTCTAGTTCTGTGAAAAATACCGTTGGTAGCTTGATAGGGATTGCATTGAATCTATAGATTGCTTTGGGTGGAATAGCCATTTTGACAATATTGATTCTTTCAATCCATGAACATGGTATGCTTCTCCATCTGTTTGTGTCCTCTTTGATTTCTTTCATCAGTGTTTTATAGTTTTCTATGAATAGGTCTTTTGTTTCTTTAGGTAGATATACTCCTAAGCATTTTATTCTTTTTGTTGCAATGGTGAGTGCTATTGTTTCCTTAATTTCTCTTTCTGTTTTTTCATTGTTAGTATATAGGAATGCAAGGGATTTCTGTGTTAATTTTATATCCTGCAAATTTACTATATTCATTGATTAGCTCTAGTAATTTTCTGAAAGAGTCTTTAGGGTTTCCTATGTAGAGAATCATGTCATCTGCAAAGAGCGAGAGTTTCACTTCTTCTTTCCTATCTGGATTCCTTTTACTTCTTTTTCTGCTCTGATTGCTGTGGCCTAAACTTCCAACACTATGTTGAATAGTAGTGGTGAGAGTGGGCACCCTTGTCTTGTTCCTGATTTCAGGGGAAATGCTTTCAATTTTTCACCATTGAGGGTGATGCTTGCTGTGGGTTTGTCATATATAGCTTTTATTATGTTGAGGTATGTTCCTTCTATTCCTGCTTTCTGGAGAGTTTTAATCATAAATGAGTGTTGAATTTTGTTAAAGGCTTTCTCTGCATCTATTGAGATAATCATATGGTTTTTTTTTTTTTTTTTAATATTATTTTATTAGTTGGAGGCCAATCACTTTACAACATTTCAGTGGGTTTTGTCATACATTGACATGAATCAGCCATATAGTTACATGTATTCCCCATCCCGATCCCCCCTCCCACCTCCCTCCCCACCCGACTCCTCAGGGTCCTCCCAGTGCACCAGGCCCGAGCACTTGACTCATGTATCCCACCTGGGCTGGTGGTCCGTTTCACCATAGATAATATACATGCTGTTCTTTCAAAACATCCCACCCTCACGTTCTCCCCCAGAGTTCAAAAGTCTGTTCTGTATTTCTGTGTCTCTTTTTCTGTTTTGCATATAGGGTTATCGCCACCATCTATCTAAATTCCGTATATATGTGTTAGTATACTGTAATGTTCTTTATCTTTCTGACTTACTTCACTCTGTATAATGGGCTCCAGTTTCATCCATCTCATTAGAACTGATTCAAATGAATTCTTTTTAACGGCTGAGTAATATTCCATGGTGTATATGTACCACAGCTTCCTTATCCATTCATCTGCTGATGGGCATCTAGGTTGCTTCCATGTCCTGGCTATTATAAACAGTGCTGCGATGAACATTGGGGTGCACGTGTCTCTTTCAGATCTGGATTCCTCAGTGTGTATGCCCAGAAGTGGTATTGCTGGGTCATATGGCAGTTCTATTTCCAGTTTTTTAAGAAATCTCCACACTGTTTTCCATAGTGGCTGTACTAGTTTGCATTCCCACCAACAGTGTAAGAGGGTTCCCTTTTCTTGTAGACTTTTGGATAGCAGCCATCCTGACTGGCGTGTAATGGTACCTCATTGTGGTTTTGATTTGCATTTCTCTGATGATGAGTGATGTTGAGCATCTTTTCATGTGTTTGTTAGCCATCTGTATGTCTTCTTTGGAGAAATGTCTGTTTAGTTCTTTGGCCCATTTTTTGATTGGGTCGTTTATTTTTCTGGAATTGAGCTTCAGGAGTTGCTTGTATATTTTTGAGATTAATCCTTTGTCTGTTTCCTCATTTGTTATTATTTTCTCCCAATCTGAGGGCTGTCTTTTCACCTTACTTATAGTTTCCTTTGTTGTGCAAAAGCTTTTAATTTTCATTAGGTCCCATTTGTTTATTTTTGCTTTTATTTCCAATATTCTGGGAGGTGGGTCATAGAAGATCTTGCTGTGATTTATGTCGGAGAGTGTTTTGCCTATGTTCTCCTCTAGGAGTTTTATAGTTTCTGGTCTTACATTTAGATCTTTAATCCATTTTGAGTTTATTTTTGTGTATGGTGTTAGGAAGTGTTCTAGTTTCATTCTTTTACAAGTGGTTAACCAGTTTTCCCATCAATGGAACAGAATAGAAAGCCCAGAGATAAATCCACGAACCTATGGACAGCTTATCTTTGACAAAGGAGGCAAGGATATACAATGGAAAAAAGACAATCATATGGTTTTTATCTTTCAATTTGTTAATGTGGTGTATTACATTTGCAGATATTAAAGAATCCTTGCATTCCTGGGATAAAGCCCACTTGGTCATGGTGTATGATTTTTTTAATATGTTGTTGGATTTTATTTGCTAAAATTTTGTTAAGGATTTTTGCATCTATGTTCATCAGTGATATTGGCCTGTAGTTTTCTTTTTTTGTGGCATCTTTGTCTGGTTTTGAAATTAGGGTGATGGTGGCCTCATAGAATGAGTTTGGAAGTTTACCTTCTTCTGCGATTTTCTGGAAGAGTTTGAGTAAGATAGGTATTAGCTCTTCTCTAAATTTTTGGTAAAATTTAGTAATTTTGGTAAAATTCAGCTGTGAAGCCATCTGGTCCTGGACTTTTGTTTGCTGGAAGATTTCTGATTACAGTTTCGATTTCCTTGCTTGTGATAGCTCTGTTAAGATCTTCTGTTTCTTCCTGGTTCAGTTTTGGAAAGTTATACTTTTCTAAGAATTTGTCCATTTCATCCAAGTTGTCCATTTTATTGGCATAGAGCTGCTGGTAGTAGTCTCTTAGATCCTTTGTATTTCAGTGTTGTCTGTTGTGATCTCTTCATTTTCATTTCTAATTTTGTTAATTTGGTTCTTCTCTCTTTGTTTCTTAATGAGTCTTGCTAATAGTTTGTCAATTTTGTTTATTTTTTCAAAAAACCAGCTTTTAGCTTTGTTGATTTTTGCTATGGTCTCTTTAGTTTCTTTTGCATTTATTTCTGCCCTAATTTTTAAGATTTCTTTCCTTCTGCTAAATCTGGGGTTCTTCATTTCTTCCTTCTCTAATTGCTTTAGGTGTAGAGTTAGGTTATTCATTTGGCTTTTTTCTTGTTTCTTTATGTAAGCCTGTAATGCTATGAACCTTCCCCTTAGCACTGCTTTTACAGTGTCTCATAGGTTTTGGCTTGTTGTGTTTTCATTTTCGTTCATTTCTATGAATTCATTCATTTTGATTTCTTTTTTGATTTCTTCTATGATTTGTTGGTTATTCAGAAGCGTGTTATTTAGCCTCCATATATTTGAATTTTTAACAATTTTTTTTTCCTGTAATTGAGATCTAATCTTACTGCACTGTGGTCAGAAAAGATGACTGGAATGATTTCAATTTTTTTGAATTCTCCAAGACCAGATTTATGGTCCAGGATGTGATCTATTCTGGAGAAGGTTCCGTGTGCACTTGAGGAAAAAGTGAAGTTGATTGTCTTGGGGTGAAATGTCCTATGATATCAATTAGGTCTAGCTGGTCCATTGTGTTATTTAAGGTTTGTGTTTCCTTGTTAATTTTCTGTTTAGTTGATCTATCCATAGTTGTGAGTGGGGTATTAAAGTCTCCCACTATTATTGTGTTACTATTAATTCCCTCTTTCATACTCGTTAGCGTTTGCCGTACATATTGCGGTGCTCCGATGTTGGGTGCATATTTATTTATAATTGTTATATCTTCTTCTTGGATTGATCCTTTGATTATTATGTAGTGTCCTTCTTTGTCTTTTTTCACATCCTTTATTTGAAAGTCTATTTTATCTGATATGAGGATTGCGACTCCTGCTTTCTTTTGTTCTTCATTTGCGTGAAATATTTTTTTCCAGCCCTTCACTTTTAGTCTGTATGTGTCTCTTGTCTTGAGGTGGGTTTCTTGTAGACAGCATATATAGGGGTCTTGTTTATGTATCCATTCAGTCAACCTTTGTCTTTTGGTTGGGGCATTCAACCCATTTACATTTAAGGTAATTATTGATAGGTGTGGTCCCATTGCCATTTACTTTGCTGTTTTGGGTTCATGTTTATACAACCTTTCTGCATTTCCTGTCTAGAAAAGATCCTTTAGCATTTGTTGAAGAGCTGGCTTGGTGATGCTGAATTCTCTCAGCTTTTGCTTGTCTGTAAAGCTTTTGAGTTCTCCTTCATATCTGAATGAGATCCTTGCTGGGTACAGTAAACTAGGTTGTAGGTTATTATCTTTCATTACTTTAAGTATGTCCTGCCATTCTCTTCTGACCTGGAGGGTTTCTATTGATAGATCAGCTGTTATCCTTATGGATCCTTATGTTATCCTTATGGAATCCCTTTGTGTGTTATTTGTTGTTTCTCCCTTGCTGCTTTTAGTATTTGTTCTTTGTGTTTGATCTTTGTTAATTTGATTAATATGTGTCTTGGGTTGTTTCACCTTGGGTTTATCCTGTTTGGGACTCTCTGGGTTTCTTGGACTTGGGTGGCTATTTCCTTCCCCATTTTAGGGAAGTTTTCGGCTATTATCTCCTCGAGTATTTTCTCATGGCCTTTCTTTTTGTCTTCTTCTTCTGGGACTCCTATGATTCGAATGTTGGGGCGTTTCACATTGTCCCAGAGGTCCCTGAGGTTGTCCTCATTTCTTTTGATCCTTTTTTCTTTTTTCCTCTCTGCTTCATTTATTTCCACCATTCTATCTTCTACCTCACTTATCCCATCTTCTGTCTCAGTTATTCTACTCTTGGTTCCCTCCAGAGTGTTTTGGATCTCATTCATTGCATTATTCACTTTTAATTGACTCTCTTTTATTTCTTCTAGGTCTTTATTAAACATTTCTTGCATCTTTTCAATCTTTGTCTCCAGGCTATTTATCTGTAACTCCATTTTGTTTTCAAGATTTTGGATCATTTTTATTATCATTATTCTAAATTCTTTTTCAGAGAGATTCCCTATCTCCTCCTCTTTTGTTTGACTTGGTGGGCACTTGTCATGTTCCTTTACCTGTTGGGTGTTTCTCTGCCTTTTCATCTTGTTTAGATTGCTGTGTCTGGAGTGGGCTTTCTGTATTCTGGAGGTCTGTGATTCCTTTTTATTGTGGAGGTTTACCCAGTGGGTGGGGTTGGACAATTGGCTTGTCAAGGTTTCCTGGTTAGGGAAGCTTGTGTCAGTGTTCTGGTGTGTGGAACTTGATTTCTTCTCTCTGGAGAGCAATGGAGTGCCCAGTAATGAGTTTTGAGATGGGTCTATGTGTTAGGTGTGACCTTGGGCAGCCTGTATGTTGACGTTCAGGGTTATGTTCCTGTGTTGCTGGAGAATTTGCATGGTATGTCTTGCTCTAAAACTTATTGGCTCTTGGGTGGTGGTTGGTTTCAGTGTAGGTATGGAGGCTTTTGGATGGTCTCTTATTACTTATAGTTCCAGGTAGTCAGGAGTTTTCTGGTGTTCTTAGGTTTTGGGCTTAAGTCTCTTGCCTCTGGATTCCAGTTTTATTCTTCCAGTAGTGTCAGGACTTCTCTAACTATACAGCACTGATAATAAAACTTCTAGGTTAATGGCAAAAGATTCTCCCCTGTTAGGGACACCCAGAGAGGTTCACAGAGTTACATGAAGAAGAGGAGAGGGAGGAGGGAGATAGAGATGAGCAGGAGGAGAAAAGGGGGACTCAAGAGGAGAGAGACAGATCTACGCAGTTGTCTGTTCCCAGAGTGTTCTCCGTAGCCCAGACACCCACAAAGATTCACAGAATTGGATTGGGAAGAGAAGGGGAAAGGAGGAAATAGAGGTGTTCTGAGGTAGAAAACAGAGAGTCAAGATTGGGAGAGAATAATTGACACACTCCTGAATAAAAATGGAAACTGAATATTGGATTCTTAAATGTCCACAATTTAAATCATATACTGAAGAACAAAGATTAAAAATCTAGAGTAGAGGTTAGACTCTTAAAAGTACTATATTAAAAACAAAAACCAAAACACACACAAAAAATTTTAGAAATATATATATGAAGTTAGGTTTAAAAATCGGGCTTCTCATCTTTTTTTTTTTTGTAAGTTTATAGTGTAATGAAATGAAAATTAAAGAGTAGTAGAGGAGTAATAGAGGACTTTAAAAGGAAATAAGAGAAAAAGAAAAATAAAAAATAGAAGAGAAAAAGGAAAAAAAAGAAGAAAAAAAGAAAAAAAACAAGAAAAAAAATTTTTTTTCCTAATTAAAAAAATCATAAAAATCTATGAAAATGAAAGTCAAGGAGTAATGGGGGAGCAATGGGGAATTTTAAAAGAAAATGAAAGAGAAAAAATAAAAAAGAAAAAAAATTTCTTTTTTCTTACTTAAAAAAAAAAAGTAAAAATATATCAAGGAATTTCTCTGGAGTTGTTGCGGTCAGTGTGGTTTCGGCTCAGTTTCAGATAGCTCCTTGTTCCAGCTTTCACTTCTCGATATCTACAGGCCCTTCCGGGGGCAGTCAGTGTTTTCTATGGGGATTTTAATCTGTTGCACGAGTCCCTTCTGAAGCGGTTCCCTTTGTTTATTTGGCTTCTGTTTGCCGGTCTCTGCAGTGCCTTATTTCTGCCCTGACACAGGGGGCGGAGGTGGACTCATGTGTGCAGTTCCAGCCCTCGGGTATTCCACAAAAGCAAGGAATAAAAAGCTGCGCCTGCTTTTTGTGCCTTCCCCGTCAGAGCGGTTCAGGCTGCCAGAAACTTGACGGGCGCTGTCTCCCCGGGTGGGGCGCATCTTCTCCCCTCCGCTGTCCAGCCTCAGTTTCCGCCGCGCCAGTCGGGTGCGTGCGCCCTCTGCCCTCCGAGTCCCCAGCCCCAGTCCCCGCCCGCGTCGGTCGGGTGCCTGCGCCCTGTGTCTCGCCGCGACCCTCCCGGAGGATGTCGACCATCCAGAATCTCAGGAGGCCTTTGATTAGAAACTGGGGGCCTGTTTGCAGTGTGGTAGGGGATGTGATCCTTGGGGCCGAGCCTGCCCCCTTCCCCTCCCCCCTGCCTCCTGCCTCTGGCAGGGCTGGGCCGGTCCGCAGCCTGCGAGCTCTTCTCTGGACTTGCTCGGTCCCTTTGCTCTGCTAACGGCCGGCAGTGTGTTCGGGCCAATTAATTTTCTCTCTCTCTTTTGCTCTCCCACAGTTCAAGTTGGTAACTCACAAAAGCTCCCTCCGATTGTCCTCAGGGCACTCAGGCCCAGTCCTTACCCTAAGCAATGCCGCCTGCTCCTCTCCGTTCCGCCCCCACTTGCTGGTGGCGGATGTGGGCGTCTGGGGTACTTTTCTGCTGGGAGTTGCTTTTAGGCTCATAATCTGTGGGTTTTATTTATTGTTCCCCTCCCAGTCAGGTTGCCCTCCGAGATTCAAACACTTCCCCCAGACCTGCCAGTGGGAGGGTTTCCTGGTGTCTGGAAACTTCCTCTATTAAGAGTCCCTTCCCGGAATGGATCTCCGTCCTTAGCTCTTTTGTCTCTCTTTTTATCTTTTATATTTTGTCCTACCTCCTTACGAAGACAATGGGTTGCTTTTCTGGGCGCCTGATGACCTCAGCTAGCGAGCAGAAGTTGTTTTGTGATGTTTGCTCTGCGTTCAGTTATTCTTTTGATGAATTTGTAGGAGAGAAAGTGGTCTCCCCATCCTATTCCTCTGCCATCTTGGCTCCTCCCACCATCTCTCCTTTTTAATATGCTGTTTAGTTTGGTCATAGCTTTTCTTCCAAGGAGGAAGGGACTTTTAATTTCATGGCTGCAGTCAACATCTGCAGTGATTTTGGAGCCCAAGAAAATAAAGCCTGTCACTGCTTCCATTGTTTCCCTATCTATTTGCCATGAAGTGATGGGGCCAGATGCCATTGCCTTAGTTTTTTAAATGTTGAGTTTTAAGCCAGCTTTTTCACTATCCTGTTTCACCTTCATCAGGAGGCTTTTTATTCCTCGTTGCTTTCTGCCATAAGGGTGGTGTCATCTGCATATCTGAGATCATTGACATTTCTCCCAGCAATCTTGATTCTAGCTTGTGCTTCATCCAGTCTAGCATTTTGCATGATGTATTCTGAATATAAGCAGGGTGATGATATACAGCCCTGATACACCCCTTTCCCAATTTGAAACCAGTCCATTGTTCCATGTTCAGTTCTAACTGTTGCTTCTTGACCAGCACACAGGTTTCACTGGAGGCAAATAAGGTGGTCTGTTATTTCCATCCATTTAAGAATTTTCCACAGTCTGTTGTAATCTACACAGTCAAAGGTTTTAGCATAGTGAGTGAAGCAGAATTAGATGTTTTTCTGGAATTCTTTTGCTTTTTCTATGATCCAATCAACGTTGGCAATTTGATTTCTTGTTCCCTTGTCTTTTCTAAATCCAACTTTAACATCTAGAAGTTCTTGGTTCACCTACTGTTGAAGCCTCACTTGGAGAATTTTGAGCATTACTTTGCTATAGTGTGAGATGAGTGCAATTGTGTGGTACTTTTAACTTTCTTTGGCATTGCCTTTCTTTGGGATTGAAATGAAAACTGACCTTTTCCAGTCCTGTGGCCACTGCTGGGTTTTCCAAATTTGCTGGCATACTGAGTGCAACACTTCCACAGCATCATCTTTTAGGATTTCAAGTAGTTCAACTGGAATTCCATCACCTCCACTGGCTTTGTTCATAGTGATGCTTCCTAAGGCCCACTTGACTTCGAATTCCAGGATGTCTGGTTCTAGGTGAGTGATCACACCATTGTGATTATCTGGGTCATGAAGATCTTTTTTGTATAATTCTTCTGTGTATTCTTGCCACCTCATCTTAATATCTTCTGCTTCTGTTAGGTCCATACCGTTTCTGTCCTTTATTGTGCCCATCTTTGCATGAAATGTCTTTTGATATCTCTAATTTTCTTGAAGAGATCTCTGGTCTTTCTCATTCTATTGCTTTTCTCTATGCATAGCATCAAGAAGAGTAACATCACCAAGGATAATAATCCTTCATAAAGTGCTTTCCTATGTGCCGGGAAACTATTCTAAACATCTTGCATTGATTTTCTTCTTGTCCTCATTTAATAAATGAAGAAATTGAGGCATGGAAAGGTTAAGTAACTTAAGCTCAAATAGCTTGCTGGTGACAGGGCAGAGCTTGAATCCAAACAGTCTGACTTTTAGTTACTTTACTGTGACTTTGCTCTATTGTACATACTATTTTCTCTATGCCTTCTCATCTTCATGGCTGATCCAGATTTATCCATCAAGACCTGGTCCAATGTCACCTCTTATTTGAAGTCTTCCCTAATTCCCTCAGACTCAGTTAATCACACTTGACTTTACTCTGCTGACATATTGTGGTTCAGAATTTACTCTGGGATATCAACATATATATCTGTCTCTGCCACAAGCCTTGTATTTTTTAAAATCATTCATCTTGCAACTTCAGTGCCAAGATGAGTACTTATTTCCCTCAGTCCCAGTACTTACTTAGGCAAAAATTCCCAACATTCTCCCTTTTGCATTAATCTTACTTATAGCAGTCAGGTCCCAATCAGGAAACAGACAACAGATTCAAATTGGGATAATTCGGAGTCAAGTCAATGTATGGCAAAACCAATACAATGTTGTAAAGTAAAATAAATAAATTAATTAATTAATAAAAAAATAAAATTGAGAATGTAAAAAAAACCCACATTGGGATAATTTCAGGAGGGTTTATATTTAGTCTTAGAAATATGTGTGGGGAGCATAAGGGAATGACAAGAGGCAGTACATATACACAGGCTAGGAACAGTAGAGCTGCTACCATTCTGTGATATTTTTCCCATCAAGGAGTGGAACTTAATTACTCCCCCTTGAACATGGGCTTCGGCTTCCATGGTGGCTCAGATGGTGAAGAATCTGTCTGCAATGCAGGAGACTTGGATGCAATCCCTGGGTCGGGAAGATCCCCTGGAGAAAAGAGTGGTTGCCCACTCCAGTATTCTTGCCTGGAAATTTCCATGGACAGAGCAGCCTGGCGGGCTGCAGTCCATAGGGTTGCAAAGAATCAGACAAGACTGACTGACTAACACACTTGAGCATGGGCTAAACATAGTGGGTCACATATAATGAATAGAATACAGTGGAAATGATGTGCTTGACTTCTGAGATTGTTTTACGAAACACTGTGGCATAATCTTTGCTTTGTCTCTGGGAACACTTATCCTGAGAAAAGTCAACAGTCATGTGGTAAGAATGCTCAAGCAGCCCAGTGGAGAGGACCACGTGGAGAGGTTTCCTGCCAGCAACCAACAAGGAACTGAGAACCCCAGCCAACAGTTGTATGAATGAACCATCTTAGAAGCGGATCATGCAGCATTAGACACGCCTTCTGACGACTACAACCCCAACCGACATCTTGACTGGAATCTTCCAAGCAACCCTGAGCCAAAGACACCCAGCTCAGAAAAATACAGTTTTTTCTTTCTAAAATGAAGATAATACGAATATCTACCTCATTGAGCTATTTTGAAGTGAATTGACTTTATATATGTACAGCACTGAGGATAGCAAACACTTGGCTGAATTGTTGCTGCTCTGAAGCCTTATCTTCCATCATTTTATTAGAGCACACGCCAGATCAGCTATGCCTGAGTGGGTGTTAAGTCACTTCAGTCATGTCCAGCTGTTTGTGACCCTACGGATCATAGCCCACCTGGCTCCTCTGTCCCTGGGATTTTCCAGACAGGAATACTAGAGTGGGTTACCATGCCCCCTTCCAGGGGATCTTCCTGACCCAGGGATCGAACCTGTGTCTCTTGTGTCTCCTGCATTGGCAGGTGGGGTTTTGCCACTAGAGCCAGCTGGTAAGCCCCAGTTCTGCTATACACAGCATCAAGACCAACACTGGCATTACCAAAGACAGTGATTGCTTGAACAGAGCTTCCAACATGCCCGGAACTGTGAGATAATAAACCTTTGTTGTTTTAAGCCACCAAAGTTTGCACTAATTTGTCACACAGCGATAGATAAGGTAATGAATGGTCATGTCTAATTTATTTAGGCTCTCCATGCCTAAGCTTCTTTCAGCCTCTGATTCTTCATTTGTGAAATACAGATAATACCCATTTCACCAAATTGTGGTGAGAACTACATTAAATTATTACCTTAGACTAAATCACATGTTAGAAGGGATATGAAAGTGTCTGACTCAGTGCCCAGTACTTAGACAGTATTTAGTAAACAATTACACCTTCTTTTTTCCAGAATAAATCACTGCAGGTCTCCTCTTACTACCATCCTGGGTTTTTAGTGATCGAGATGGTTCATTTTTAATGGATACATATAATTATCAACCCCTCTATAGAGTCTCTACCTGAAGACCTTGAGGGGGAAAAAAAAAAAAAAAAAAGATTAATACTAAGCATGCCTGAACAGCTTTCAAAGGATTTTTAATGTCCCATTTCTGAGAAACCATTTCAAACAGTAAATGCAGTGGGAAGGCATAAGGACTTGGTACATTGGCAACAAAGGATATGCGACGAAAATATGCAAGCTCAGGAAAAATGTGAATTTGAAACAATATGGGATTTCACCTTGTCATGAAATGTTCAGGGAGTACAGCAGGGCAGCGATTTATCAAGAGGGTATGCCGAAGTAAACGCAGAGCTCTAAGCGCCCCGTGGTTTCTATGGACCAGGTTTTTATGACTGTGAGATTCGACGCTCCTGGGCATTTGACTATCTGCACTTAAGAACTTAAATAACAAACATTGCAAGGACTCAGCAAGTTCATAATTATTCTCATAGCGGTGACTCTCTTGGGGTTTTGCTGATTTGTCCTTATTTGAAGGATGTGAATAGAGTAGACAAGTGAAAGGGGAAAATGAAAAGTAAAAAAGAGGCAGTGTATCTCTTTCCTAGATGAAAAGCCATTTGGAAGAAGTACCTTTAATGTTTACAAGGAACCTAGAGTGTTCTCCTATTCTGTGCTTTCTTTGCCAGTGTCTTCCAAGGTCACGTCAACCGTGTGCTTCCAAGGACAAATGTCAGTGGTGGTAATAATGAGATCAAAGGCATGAAGTACATATGTGTCAGTCCTGTTCTCAGATAGACAGATACACACACACAAGCATTAATTAATTAATTGGTCAAAATATAAACATAACCACCTAGACATATATAACATAACATATATGTTAATAAAATTTAATAAAAAATTTAAAATGCAATTGCTCCTGCTGCTGCTAAGTCACTTCAGTCGTGTCTGACTCTGTGCGACCCCATAGATGGCAGCCCACCAGGCTCCGCCATCCCGGAGATTCTCCAGGCAAGAACACTGGAGTGGGTTGCCATTTCCTTCTCCAATGCATGAAAGTCAAAAGTGAAAATGAAGTTGCTGAGTCATGTCTGACTCTTCGCGACCCCATGGACTGCAGCCTACCAGGCTAGAAAGCTATAAACATAACCACCTCTGTCCATGGAGAATCCCATGGTCAGAGGAGCCTGGCGGGCCACAGTCCATAGGGTCTCAAAGAGTCAGACATAACTAAAGTGACTTAGCATGCTTGCAATAATGAATTGCCAAAAAGAAATTAAAATATCCTAAACATTTCACACTCTTTAGAGTAGGTGATGTTTTTACTCATTCTGAGATATGTCCTGTGTGTGTTCGTGTGTGTGGTAAGTTGCTTCAGTCATGTCCAATTCTTAGCAGCCTTAAAAACTGTAGCCTTGTAGGCTCCTCTGTCCATGGGATTCTCCAGGCAAGAATACTGGAGTGGGTTGCCATGTCCTGCTCCAGGGGATCTTCCCAACCCAGGGATCACACCTGTGTCTCTTACATCTACCTGCATTGGCAGGCAGGATGTTTACCGCTAGTACCACTTGGAAAGCCTGAGATAGGTCCTAATTATTCCCATTTCACAGTTGGGGAAACTGAGACTGGAAGCTTAAGTCTTGACTGATATCAGTTGGTAAGTGTGAATTAGAACCAAGAACTCCATACTTACCATGCAAACTTTACCAGTTAACAGTTTGTGTTATTGAGATAATTGCTTCACCTCTCTAAACCTGTTTAAACCAATTTCCTAATATATAGAATGCAAATAACAATAATTTCTGCTCAGTGGATTTGTTGGTGCATCAAATGAGGTTCTATGTGTAAAATATTTAACACAGTTCATGACATATAGCAAGTCTGCAATAAATATTTGCTATTATCATTAGTAAAATCATCTCCATTATTACTAGGGTTGGTTTTCTTTTTCACATTATTAGAAAGAAGCAATGGATAATCCCTCAGCTAGGTTGTTTTATTATTATTATTCTTAAATGTTCCCTACTTTTAAATTTATCTACTTAAAAGAACTTCTTCAATGTTAGACTTTAAACAAAGAAAAACTCTACTCTAGCAGGAAGGTGATGAAGTAGAAAGGTGAAATTTCCCTCCATAAGCACTTTTCTTTTCTTTGGGAGGTGGACATTAAATGATTTGTGTGCACACATTTGTCTATGCAGCTCTCAAAATTAAAATTCTTTAGAGGGAACCATTGAAACCCAATCATTCAAAAAGCTTAAAAAATGACATCTTGAAGAGTTCCTTGGTGCTAATTCATCAAAGTTAGCAAAGATTCAACTGTGATTCTTTATTCAGATTCATTTCTCCCACAATATTAAATGCCGTGAAGCTTTGCAGCTTTGTATCCCAATGAATGGCGATGCCAGGGGAAAGTGGAGTGAGCAAGGGGGACGAGCCCATTTTAGCAGCTCTCTTGGGGGAAAAAAAAAGTTCTTTAGAAAGAATCACTTAACCTTGACAATTTCTGTGCTTAATAGTGTATTGATAGGATCACCGATTTTAAACAATTGAAGATTTGCCTGAAGTTACAGTTAACCTTTCTATATCACCTTGGAAAAACATTTTCACCAGCATTACCTCATCCAGACTTTACACTAATCCTGCAAAGTGAATGGTATTATGTTTCCATCTTACAGAAGGGAAAACTGAGTCACAAAGAGGTTATCTACTCAAGGTCAGCTCAGTAGTATTAAGAACCAGGAATGATACCACCTTCCTTCTCCATATTTCCTGTTCTTCACACTACTAGGAGTACCTAAAGAATGATTAAGATCAGTAACATCTCAATAACAATAAATAAATATCCTTATATGAAGTTCAACTTTTAAAGGTTGGGGTCATCTATTCATGAAATAAATTGAATGGCAATCATTTGGTAATATTTATTGAGAAACAAACATTAGTCTAGGGGTAAATGTGAAATATAAGAGCTGGTGTCTGCTCAGAGGGATGAAACATACAATTATGGAGAGAAATACAAGTCCATTAACAAAATAACAGTGTATGAAAATTGGCCATTACTTTAGACCAATTTTTCCTAAGCTATAAGTTGTCTTCCTGCCTGGTTTTTCCAGGTGTTAATAATTTTTCTGCCTTTAAAAACTTTGGAAGAATGTAGGGGGTTAGCTTCATGGTAGGAAGACGCTCTGCGGGGATATAAGCATCCTGGTGTTAAGAGACTGGCAGCGCACAAGTTGCCCATGTCAAGTTCCTAAAGTCCCACAAAAATAATGAAAACTTCTTTAGCTTTTTGAGCCAGCATCTCCTAAACATTTCATCATGAAACAAGTTTACTCACAAAATCTTACTGAGCAATGAGTGTCCTTGAAAAAGGTGATTCTCAAACTTGAGAATACATAAAAGTCACTTGGAAAAGTGGTGAAAATACATTTCTTGCCTCCTCTCCAGAAATTCTGATTCAGGAGGACTTCGGTACAGTCTGAGAACTTGCATTTTTTACAAGCTCCTAACTATTCCAATTTGTAGATTTGAAATAAATTTGAGTAGAATCTCTACAAAACAGTTTCTAAGATGGTTCTCTAGAAAGCTAGACCCTTGAAATGGACCAAATTGTATCCCCCTTACCTCCAGTGAAATTCACATATTGAAGTTTTAATCCCAAATATACCTAGAGATAGAGCTTTTAGGAAGTAATTAGGGTTAAATGAAGTCGTAAGGGTGGGGTCCTAATCTGAGAGGACTGGTGGACTTATAAGAAGAGGAAGAGAGATAGATATCTGCCCCCTCCCCCATAGAGGTGTTCAGAGCAGCATTATTTTTAATGGCATCCTGGTGCCTCTCTCACCGTGCACATGTGCTGGAGTTTCTCTAGCGTATTCTAAAATATATTCCTGGGTCAAAGGCTATGCAATCTTCAATTTCCACAGATGTTATACTAATTGGTGTACATGTATGGTCAACGTGAGAGTTTCTGTGGCCTTTCATTTTCCAGATTCACATCTACATGGAGCACAGATGATCTGCGGATCAGGCTGACTGGTCAGAAGGTCATTGCTAAGTTGAGGAGAGATAGTGATGGTCTGAGGAAAGTGCACACAATACAAGACAAGGTAGGAGAGGAGAGAAGTGAGCCTATTTACAAATAAAATCCACAGGACTTGGTAATGGAGAGTGGAGACAAAAGGAGGGGGAAGGGACCAGGAGCTGCTCTTCAATTTCTAGCCTGAACAGGAGAAGGGAACTTACATATAGTTTGCCTGATGATGAATTCCGTTAGAACGCATCACCCCTGACAGGGCAGGCACCAGAAAGCACTGTCTGTCAAGCACTTGGATATTCAGGTCTGGGAACAGAATAGATCAAGACAGAAAACACAAATTGTGGAATTTTCAAAATAGATGAAATTGGAGGAACTGGATTGGGAAAAGACGGTAGAACCAGAAGAGGAGTGAGCTGAGACAGTATCCCTGGGAATCATTAAAGGGGCATTTAAAGGGGTACAGCAGGAAGAGAAGACTGTAGAAGAGACAGAAACTAAAGCAGCAGCCAGAGAAATAGAGTTTTAAAGAGTAAATAGTCAAGTACATTAAATTCAAGGAGGAAGCCAAGAAAGGGAAATCTGATCACTAAATATTGGTGTCGCAATAAAGCCACTGAACCTATGTTAAAGATGGTTTCAGTAGAAAGCGCATAGGTGTAAAAGAGTGCAATGACTTTTAAGGAATAAAAAGGAAGAATAACAAGTGCAGATAGCCAGTTTTCACAAGTTGGGTTCTCTGCAGGTAGATACCGAGATGGAGTTGGATATAAGATGTTTATTGTAAATCAACACATGTGAAAAGGAGGAGAATGATCTCAGGAATTTGGCTTCAGAGTCCATGAATTTAACCATTCTATTATAGTTTCTCCCTAGTTAAAACAAAAACAAAAACAAAAAAACACCAATTTCCATCTCATGCCACCAGAATCAGATTCATCAAATCCATTCTGTCCCACTACGGTCACTATTTTCATCCTTCTAGCCTTATCAGGGAAACTGAAGTGAAGAGTTAGGAGAGCAAAGAACATAAAAGAATGTTTTATTTCTCCCTCACCTTTTCTCCCTTTTATTTTCCCCCATCGTTGCTAGAATGAACTCTTAGAAGACGTGAGATAAACTTGTGTGTACAAATGAAACCCCATGATTATACACTGTGAGTGCCAGTAATAGAATGACCAATAGTGTCAACACACGACCTCTACTGCTAGGGACTGGGAAGGCAGGTGCCTTCACTGAGCCTAATCACGAGAAAAATAAAAATGATCATAGCTTCTTTTCTTTATCATAAGGTTGCTGTAAAACACCAGTGAGAACTCACTGTACGTTCAGCTCCTAGGGTACAGCAGGACACAGGATATGGTAGATATGGCTGCCCCTGCCCATCAGAGTTGCTGGAGATGGAGCAAGGCCTGCCTGCGGTTCCCCAGATGCTCACTGGGAAGAGTTGGAATGAAGATGGGAAGGTTGGGAATCTGGCAAAGAAGTCTTCTGCTTGAAAAAGAGTTAGTTAACTTTCAATCAACTTTTTCTTAGGAGCTAAGAAGTGAAAGTTTGAACTTGACTAACAAGGAACACACCAGTTGTTAACAGGGCCCCCAGGAGGAAGTCAACAAGCTCCAACATCTAACATCACCTACTGCTGGCAGCCTTTCCTCCAGTGAGGCAGCTCTATACCTAGCTCTCCTGCTTTCCACCTGGGGGCTCAGGGGGATGAACGGACACCAAGAGGAAATTATTTCACTTCCTTCCCAGAGACAAGATGGAAGTGGAGGAATCAGCATGAATTGAACATCTAATGTGTGTTGGTTGCATTCCACACACCGTGCAGTGTTACTATCCCCACCAGACTGATGAAGACACAGAAGCTCAGCTACTTATTTAAGACACCCATCTAGTTATCAGTGAGCTAAGGGGTAAAGTCAAGTCAGCTGGGTACTCAAGTCCCCATTTTTTCTATAACTGCATTGGGTATTTCTCCAGATAATTTAGATTTAAAAGCATGGGTCCCCTATGGCTGGTTCTTAGAACATATCCCCTTAGGATGACCTCCATCATCACTCTGCCTTCTTCCTCTGTGCAGTCAGCACTTATTATTGGTCACTTCTAGAGAAGTTTTCAAGCTAGGAGGAGAGATGGATACATGAAGAAATCATTTTGACATAATACAGTAAACGCGAAACTAGAAGAATGTGTTAGTGACTATGGACAGAGGACTGAGGACCCCTAACCTAACATGGAGGTTCATGAAAGCCTCTTGAGGACAAACCCCTGAATCCCAAAGTATAAGTCAGATTGGACAGAAAAAAGAAAGGGGGGAAAGGAATTCCAGAAAAATGACACATGTAACAAAAGCAAAGAGACATGAAACAGACTGAACTCTTTGGGCAAATTACAAGCAATCTGGTGGTTCTGGAGAATAACCCTGATAACTCATTTGGTGATGAATCTGCCCACAACCAAGGTTTGATCCCTAGGTTGGGAAGATCCCTTGGAGAAGGGAAAGGCTCCCCACTCCAGTATTCTGGCCTGGAGAATTCCATGGACGATCTACAGGGTTGCAAAGAGTTAGACACTACTAAGCGATTTTCACTCACTCACTCATGAGGTTGAGAGAGGGGAGAAATAAATCTAAACAGATAAGGGTACTTTCCAGGCTAAACTCTAGGTTCTACTGTAAATATACACATAAGAACATTTGCATGGAATATTTTAAGACCTCGGTAGACTAACTAAAGAACTTTGGTGGTCGTTACATTAAGCACTCTATCTGTGAAGGCAGGATCTCACATCACGTCGAATGTAACTCAACGTACCAACATTACACATTGACACATTAATTCACAAAATATTTATTGAGCACTGGCTATGTGCCAGGAAGTCATTTAACATCCCCCAAAACTCACACACACACAAAAGCACTTCCCTGCTTGGAACGACCTTCTAGCGTGAGCAGACAATGAAGAAAATGAGTCAATTATATGTTATCTCAGGAGGCGTTACATGCCATGCAGAAAGATACATCAGGGAAGGGAGTAAAAGTACCCAGAGAGAAATCATGATATTAATAGAATGTTCATGAAGAGCTCAGTTGGAAGGTCATGTTTGAGAAGACACTTGAAGAAGATGAGGGGCTTAGTCAAGCTGAAGTGGGAGAAGAACATTCTAGGAAAATGGGCCCACCAACACAAAAGCCCTGAGGCAAGGTGTGCTTGGCATATCTGAAGAGTGGCAAGGGGACCAGTATGGCTGAAGCAGACTGATCAAGAGGAAAGATGGTAGGAAGTGAGGTCAGAGAAACAGTAAGAAGACAAGGGCTTTTTAAGTCATCAGGGATTTGGGTTTTCCCTGAGAGAGAAGAGTAGTCCCTGGAGTGCTTTGAGCAGAGGACAGTTTGCTCTGACTCAGATTTTAACTGGGTCAAGAGTGGGAGCAAGGAGGTCAGTGAGGAGATGACTGCGAAGATCCTGACAAGAGGTATGGAGGCTTAGACTGGGGAAAGAACAGAGAGGTGGTGAAAGTGACTGGTCTCTGGATATAAGAAAGGGTGGATAGGTGAGGGCAGTGTCAAGGGTGATCCAAGATTATGACCTGAGGATGTGGAAAGAAGACAGTGGAGTTCTGCTTGCAGCTTTGTTTACTTTTAAAATATTTGAAAGAGTTATACTTTTGAGTTCTATTAATACATTTTCCTATTCCTAATTTAAAGTGAAAGTCACTCAGTCATGTCTGACTCTCTGCAATCCCAAGGCATTCTCCAGGCCAGAATACTTCAGTGGGTAGCCTTTCCCTCCTCCAGGGGATCTTCCTAACCCAGGAATTGAATTGGGGTCTCCTGCATTGCAGGCAGATTCTTTACCAGCTGAGCTACCAGGGAAGCTGTGATTTAAACTTACTACATTTTAATATAAACAATTAAAAGTCAAGTTGACCTTGGTATTATATTTTGTAGACAATCCATTAACATCTATAAAGTGTTAGTTCCTCCATTGTGTCTGACTTTTTGTGACCCCTTGGACTGTAGCCCACTAGGTTTCTCTTTCCATGGAATTCTCCAGGCAACAATACTGGTGTGGGTTGTCATTCCTTTCTCCAAAAGGTCTTCCCATCCCAGTTGGGATGGGATCGAACCCGGGTTTCTTGCACCGAAGACAGATCCTTTAGCATCTGAGCCACCAGGGAAGTCTAATTTTTGATTCTTCAATTTTCTTTTCACATTTCAGGACAATACATTTGTTTTATGGTTCTCAGATAGACCACTGAAAAGCTCGTAATCCTAATCACTCTTCCTATAGTGGGTAATAAATAAAACATCTCTGCTTGCTTCCTTGAAGTTTGTAGTCAAAGATAGAAAAAAAAATAATAAAAGGAAATATATGTATTTTTATTTCACATGGTTTGAGTCCTAAAGCTCATATAAATTATTTTATATCATTCTCACAACAATTCTATGAGGTAGGTGCTATTAGTGCCTCCATTTTAAAGATAACAAGGTTGGAGCCCAGAAAGTTTGAGTGACTGGTCTAAGATCTCAAAGGTATGTGCTACCTAAGCCAGGATTTGAATCCAGAAAATTACATTCCTGGCATCACTGGATTCTCTTAACCAAGTCTTGTGATTTACAATCAAGAGTGATATAATCCCAGGAAGCATTTGTAAATGAAGGGAGGGGGGTGCTTTGGGCTCATTCCAGTGATGGAGGAGTACCACTGTTATCAGGGAGGGGTAGGGAGGGATTTCATCTTTTAGACAGTGGAACCATCAGATCAGGAGGAAATGTCCTTCCCAAAAGGTCAATAGCTCTCCTCCCCTTAAGAAATGCCAACTGTTAAACTGTCTCTTCATTCATCTTGCCCATTTCCACCTTTTAAGTCAAATGTTTCATGACATAAAAGACTAGATGTTTGGTCTCAATGAGTTTTGTGAATTCTCTCACGTTTCCTGTTTCTTCTCTTTGTATCCTGAATTGCCACTACCCTGAGCCAGCTCTAAGAGTCAAGTCCCATTACATTTGTTTTGGGGGATACTAAATATACTACTAAAGATTACTCAGGGTAAATAGAACACCGACTAGAACCTGATGATAGTTTCAATACATCATGAAGTAATTGTACTCTGCATATAAAACCAATCAATGTAACATCTTTGGGGTATTTTTGAATAAACATGAGGCATCAAGTCAAAGAGGATGAGGTGAAAATGTTTAGGGTGGCTTGAAAACCTGCTTTGAGACAGGCCCTCTAGGGGCTCTGAATGATTAAGGTCGCACAACTAGTAAAGAGCAGAGTCCAGAGTCAGTGACAATGTGAGTCTGCAGTTTATGTCTTAATGTTTTGCATCATGTTTTCTCCTGCACTGGGAGTCAAAAGAACTGGTTTCTAATCCTGATCCTTCTATCATCTCACTGAGTGACCCTAATAAGTTTATGTGACTTCTCTGAGTCTTAATATCTACATCTAAAAATAAGGAAGGCTAGGATACTTTGGGGCTTCCCAGGTGGCACTAGCAGTAAAGAACCCTTGTGCCAATGCAGGAGAAGTAAGAGATGCAGTTTGATCTCTGGGTTGGGAAGATCCCCTGGAGGAGGTCATGGCAACCCACTCCAGTATTCTTGCCTGGAGAATTCCATGGACAGAGGAGACTAGGGGGCTAAGGTCCACAAGGTCACAAAGAGTCAGGCACGACTGAAGCGACTTAGCACACAGACATGCAGAATGCGAAAGCCTCTTCCATCTCTTCCAATAATTGTTTTTATAGGATCTTGGTCATTAAATGGTTTATTATATTTTAAAGAAACAAATCTTGTCCTCATGTTAATGCCAGCCAGACCTGTTGCTCTTAACTTTTATAACTGCTGAAGACATTTGCCAGCCCCACCCTGATGGATCTATAAGGCTCTGGCATTCTGCCCAGGTCTAGCCCATAGAATTCCAATAACAAGTCCACTGGGCATCTGAGACCACCAGGCTATTTGTCATACCATGCCAACTGAAGTTGGGCAGAGATTAAAGTTAGCTTTTATTATTTGAGGCCAGAGTTTGAGAGAGAGTAGGGTACAAAGCCAAAAGCATTGTCTTTTGAGTCAAGCAGGCATGAGTTCATATCCCAACTCAACCACTTTCTGGGCTTGTGGCCATAACCACGCCGCAGTGTAAGAGGTACTTTCACAGAGAGGCCTCACAGGGTCTCCCACGTCAGGTTAGCTCAGAACATGGGTTTTACCCCATGATAAATCTTATCATATTTAACCATATATAGTGGGTACTAAATAAGTACTTTGAGAATAAATAGTCTTTCTCAGTCTCTGTAGCCACTCCTATGAGATGGGCAAAGAAGAGGACTAGACTCTTAAGCAGCAAAATCAAGTCAAAATTATTCAAAAATAGCATAACACTCTCACAATATTAGATAGTATGATTGCAATCTGAAATAAAATAGTTAAAGAGCAAACCTCAGATTCAAGTAGGGCTTTTCTGTAATTTAAAGCTTAGAGGAAAAAATGAAGAAGCTAAAAATTACTGAGTGTGTGTGATGTGCCAGTGTGTGTGATAGGATGACACACATTTAATGTTCAAAAAGTTCAAAGATTCAAAATTCAAAAAGAATTTCCAGAGGAGGGAAATAGACAAAGGCAAGATTTGCTCTAACTTTTCACACACTTTAGTGAGCCTGTTGCCTTTTTCTTCTAATTTGGAACTTTTGAGGCCACTGCTCTTAGAAGGAAAAAGCTGGTGATGCTTATCTGTGTTGAGAACTAGCAAATGCCCTCTTCCGCCCCCTTGGTCGGCCCCACTGTTGTTCAGATGCTGCCTGTGAACAGACACCCACAGAAGACGGAAAAGATGAATCCGCAGATTGCTACCGGCACAGGCTCCTATAGATGAGGTAGCAGACATCGTGGGGCTGGGTCTGCCAATGAGACACGATCCCATTTAAGAACGACCACACCTTTCTTAAAAGTGACAGTGATGGGACACGGCCAAGAGGAATACTAAGGGCAACTATGTGCTGTGGGTTTTATCCAGAGCAAGAGTCAGAAGATCTAAATTGTAGCCCAAGATCGATCTCTTGCTAATATCCTTCGTGGGCTTCCCTGATGGCTCAACGATGAAGAATCCAGCTGCCAGGGCAGGAGACACGGGTTTGATCCCTGGGTTCGGAAAATCCCCTGAAGAAGGAAGTGGCAACCGGTTCCAGTATTCTTGCCTGAGAAATCCCATGGACAG
Source organism: Muntiacus reevesi (assembly GCF_963930625.1). Taxonomy (NCBI): domain Eukaryota; kingdom Metazoa; phylum Chordata; class Mammalia; order Artiodactyla; family Cervidae; genus Muntiacus; species Muntiacus reevesi. The sequence continues at coordinate 65,073,848 of NC_089260.1, forward strand.
AGAGGAGCCTGGCGGGCTACATTCCATGAGGTCACAAATAGTCAGACACGACTTAGCGACTAAACAGCAATAACAATATCTTTTGTAAGCCTGTTCCATTGCCTGTCAAATGGATCACTAAACATCCACACATTCATTTATTCATTCGCTAAATAAACCTGTAGTAAAACTATGTCACCAATTATACAAAATACTTAAATACAAAGGTTTGATTACTACTAATTCCTGTAATGAAGGAGTCACCATCTAGTGAAGAACAAAAGTGTGAAAACGAATAGTGAATTTAGCAAGAAGTTCAAAAATTCTTACTGAGACATGTGAAAGGTGCAATATGATTACAGAGAAAAGAGGGAATGTCTTACTCTCTAGGTTACTAGAAGTTTTCATTGAAGTAAATATACTTGAGTGAGCTTTAAAATATGTTAAAATTTATCAGATAAAGTAGGTAAATAAATGTGTTCAAGGCAGAGATTGTCCTGACGCAGTGAGTCATGAAGTAGCACAATGCCTAGCACAGAGTAGCCACATTAAATATTTGTTTTATGAATGAATAAATGTATCTATGAATGAATGAATGAATGTTTGGAGAAGCATTAAAAAATTCATTGTTCCTGGATGTATTGTGTAAGATTTAGACAAGATAGCAGGGGCAATATAAACTGTGGGAAAGCTGGGGGTGAATTTAAACATTCAAAATGGGTAGTTTTGGCATAACTGTGTTTTCTTTTCTTTCTTTCTTTCTTTTTTGGCTACACAGATGCTGCTTGGCTTGTGGGATCCTAGTTCCCCTGCCAGGGATTGACCCAGGCCCTCAGCAGTGAAAGTGCTGAGTACTAACCACTGAACCTCCAGGGAATTCCCAATAATTGTTTTCCTAATGTAATTTGTCCAGCAATTGACTCAAGCTCTTGTTTAAATCCCAAAGTGCTCTTTATACTTTTTGATATGCCCTGTATTTGAATTATGAACAATAGTTTCCTTGGGGAAGTTGATGAATTGATATCACTGTAATAAATCAAGCAGAAATATTGTAGTTAAGGGTTAAAATTTTTGATTAACATATTCATTTATGTCATTCATTTACCTATTAACTACAAATGTATCCAAAGTATGCATTCATTAATTCAACTAATGATCATTAAGTACTTATTGTGACTAAGTCTAGTCAAAGTTTCCAAGATCTCTACACTGAAAATTGGAAGTTATTGCTAAGAGAAATTAAAGAAGACAGATAAGTGGAAAGGCTTACTATGTTTATGTTATGGATGACTCAATACTTGTAAGATGTAAATTCTGTCCAAACTCATATACCAATTCAGTGTGATCCCAATTAAAGTCTCTGGAAATGCCTTCTTTCTTGTTGTTGGAATAAACAAGCTGATTCTAAATTTTTTATAGAAGTGCAAAGAACCTAAAATACCCAGACACTTTTCAATTGGAAGACTTAAACTGTCAGATTTTGATAACTACAATAAAGCTACAATTATTAAAACAGTATACATTGCTACAAGAAAAGACAGACTAAGGCAATAGAAGGGAGAATCCAGAAATAGAACTCTATGCGCAGTCACCTGATTTGAGCCAAAAGTGCCAAGGGAATTCAGAAAAGAGAGGAAGATGTTCTAAATAAAGTATTAGATATATGGATGTGAACAAGTAAACCTTGACTATATTCATGACACACTCCAACATTAATTATAGATGGAATGCACATCAAATGTGAAGATAAACTTCTAGCGGGAAAAAAAAGGAAAGTATTTGCATACTTTGGATTGGCAGATATTTTTTAAACAGAACATATGGAAGTAAAAAGGCAAGAAAAATCTGGGATAAGGTTTTTATAATATTGTACATATATGTTTATATCTGACAAAGAACTCATACCTAAAATACACTAATAACTCTTACAAATTAATAACAAAAGAACAAATACCTACTTTAAAATGACAAAAATGCAGAAAAAGAAAAAGAAAGAAAGAAAGAAAGAAAGAAAAAACCCAAAAGATGCTTCAGACAGATCACTCAGAAAAATGCAAATTAATACTACAGTGAGTTATCACTACCACTACATCCTCATCAGAATGGCTAAAAATTGTTTTCTTGTGTTTAACTTTTTATTTTGTATTGGAGTGTAGCCAATTGACAATGTTGTGATAGTTTCGGGTGGACAGCAAAGGGACTCAGTCATACATACACATATGTCCATTCCTCCCCAAACTCCCCTCCCCAGGATAACTATTAAAAAAAAAAACAAAACTAACAATACCAAGTATTGTTAAGTAAGAAGAGTAGATGGAACGCTATACATTACTAGCTGGAATGTGACTAGGGGCACCCCTTTTGAAAAACCATTGAAACTGTCTACCAGAGTAAAACATTCACCTACACTGCAACCCAGAAACCCTATTACTAGATACATACCCCAGAGAAATAAAATATATGCAAAGCCATGAACAAAAATATTCTTAACAACCAAAAACCAGGAAAAGTTCAAATATTCATCAACCTAAAAATGGATAAATTACGATCTAATCATACAATGAAACACAACTCAGCAATAAAAACAAAATGCTGATATATGCAACAACACAGATTAAACTCATAACTAGTATGCTGAGTGAGAGAAATCAGACATAAAAGAATGCCACCATATGATTTATATAAAGTTCAAGGATAGATAAAATGAATCTATAGTGATAGTGGTTGTATCCATAGGTGTAAGTGGAAAGGGACATAGGGAAGGTTTCCTTTTTTAAATATTTATTTATTTGTTTGATTGCACCAGATTAAGATCTGTTGCAAGCAAGCAAGATCTTTACCTGTGGCATGCAAACTCTTAGTTACAGCATGTGGAATCTGGTTCCCTGACCAGGGATTGAACCTGGGTCCCCTGAATTGGGTTCAGAGTCTTAGCCACTGAACCATCAAGGAAGTCCCAAGGGAAACTTTTAAGGTGATGGAAATATTCTCTGCCTTATATTTGAATGGCAGTTACCAGGTGTATACAGGTCTGCTCATACTTAGACAGTCAATGAGCTGGACAAAAGATCTAAGCCCTTTATGTAACTTACTGATGTATTTTATATTCCAATTAAATTTTTAAAAAGATTTTTAAAAATTATTATACTTCACATTTCCTAAAACTCTGTTTGGACATCTCTCTCTATCATTATCTCTTTTTCCTTGAAAGATAAGTCCAACCTCAGAGAAGCAAAGGAAATCCACATGGACAAATTTAGGTTCAAGTAGGCCTTCAAAATAAAGATGGAAAAATCAAGGTAAGGCTGCAATTGCCCATTTTGAATACCTGTACCAAAGTCTCACTTGATAATCACCCCAAATTTCACTTCACTTTGTGCCATGTACCTGTATTGACTTCTGGTTTGAACATTTAAGAAGAGATTCAGCAAAACAGAATACCTTTCCAATAACAGTGAATTCCACTCACCAGGTTCACTGGATACTGGAGACTGTGGCTCTAGATGCATTCTTCTCACAATTAACAGTGTAACCCTGGGATGACCATGTAACTCTCCAGGTCGCTGAACCCTCAGTTGAAATATGAAGGGGCTGACCAATACCTTTTTTTATTCTAATGAAATACAAATAGTCTCTATCCATTCTGTCATGCAGCTAGTATTACTTAGTACCTGCTAGAAACCAGGTATGTTTTATATCAGAGGTTGAAATTCAGGAGTTCATGTCTACTTTATTCAGTAACACTTATGATTTTACCTCCAGTAAAAGAAAAAAAAAGATCATTCATTTGATGTAAGGATAAAGGATCAAGCAATGGCGAGGGATGGGAAGTAAGGGTTCAACAGGCAACAGCAGTACTGATGTTCTACTTCTCTTAAAAGAGAAAAGAGCCCCAAACATTCTGAACTGACAGGATTCTTATGTATTTAGCTGGGAGTCTTTCCATTTCCTTCCTCTCACAAAGAGTGCAAAGTCAAGGCCATGCCCTGTGAGCATTTGTGCGCACACCTTAGTGGGTGAGGATATTTATAATGAATGAGCATAGCTCATATTTTATTTTGTGTATGCATAGTGTTTGTGTGTGTGTGTGTGTGTGTGTGTGTGTGTGTGTGTGCGTGTTTCTTAGTGGTTGTCTGTAAGGATGTGATATGTGTTTGTGTACACGTGTGCGTGTAATGGGAGAGAGCAGGGTTGGTATACATAAAAGCTGTCCGAGGCGTTATCTCTCTCTGAAGGCTGAGTAATAACATAAAAGTGTGAGTCAGAAAGATGAAGGGTTAACCTTTTAATGAATATGAAATTCATTCAGAAAACTGTGCTTTGTAACTGGTAAAAGGAAGTACTGAACAGTTTCTCGTAAAGTTACAATAGCCAGGCCTACAAAGGAAACCCCTCCTAGCTTGGAATTCCAGAGTGTTTCCTAGAGTTTGAAAGGTGGCCAAAAAACAGCCAGGCTTTAAAAGAGAAGAGAATGGAGTGAGGGTGCCTGGAGTCAGGAGAGCAAATTCCTCCTCCATAAATAATTTCAAGGGAAAGCTGACGAATCTACACTCAATATCTTGTCTCTCACCATTTTGCTTTTGTTTTGTTTTTGTGTCCTTTCTTCTAGCATGGCCAAACACATAGTACCGGAGAGACCAGTGACCATGAAATCCCTGTCTAGCCCTTTCCCTAAATGCTCTCTGCTTCCTCATCTGATAAATGGATGCTTATCTCAAAAATGGTTGCTCTGAGCATCAGATGAACATAACTAATAGCTTATAGGCTGTAAACTCTGTGGGAGTGGGGAATCCTCCTGGCTTGTTCATTTTTCTCTAGTGTTTAGCACAGCCCTTCTCACATGATAGATGTCTCCCAGATATTTGTTGAACAAATAAATGAATATATTAAAAAGGACAATTTTTAAATAAACCATTAGGTGCTACTATAAAATCATTTGGTGATAATGGTGAAGGAGAACATGTAGGGAAGAATTCCTCTAACTTACATCCTACAGGTTTTTCAAGAGAATCTGGGAAGAAGGAAGGAGATAGGCTGGTTGGGAGCTGGAGGCTAGAATCGGCAAGACAAATTGAGGCTCACACATGGCTTCCCTGGTGGCTCATACGGTAAAGCGTCTGCTCGCAATGCGGGAGACCTGGTTTCAATCCCTGGGTAGGGAAGATCCCCTGGAGAAGAAAATGGCAACCCAATCCAGTATTCTTGCCTGGAAAATCCCATGGACAGAGGAGCCTGGTAGGTTACAGTCCATGGGGTTGCAAAGAGTCGGATACGACTGAGCGACTTCACTTTCATTTTCTTTCTTTTATGCTTAGAAAACCTGCCTGCTTCTTCATTTCTGTCTTCCCTGCTCTGAGGCCCTCAGTCATCTGTGCCTTTGCATCACTCATAAACACAAATCCCTCATTTGACCAATAGGAGCTGCTGCTCTTCTGGGCTTGACACTGACCCTGACGCCACCTCCCCAGCAGGTGGGGAAAACGTGGAGATCAGGTGCTCCCAGGTTTGTGTTCCTACTCCAGTATATACACAGTCAGGCCCTGGTATTGATAGGATTGTATTTATACAGAAAAAAAGTACAGTATGAGGCACAATTTCAGTGAGGTAAAACACAGAGTGGAACACAGAATTAGTGATCTGATATCACAAAGTGTTCCAGTGAACCTTCCTACAGAAGGTCAGAAGTTCAAGGCGCTACCCAAGTGAGTACCCAAAATACTCAGCACTCTTCCAGCTGGTGAGCTAAATGTAGGAGAGCAAGCCACAAATACATCCTTTCTCCCATGCCAGGTCCTACACCTCTTTGATTCCGACAGCCATCCGTATCCTGCCCAAACTATTTGCAAGCATCATAATACGGTGTTCTCCTTGCTTAGCGGTCAGCTTATAATTTCCTTAAGTGACCTAATTTTAGTTATGCTTCCAGCAGTCTTTCAACAGTAAGAGTATGTCAGGCTTGGTCAGGAGCTCTAGGCTCAGGGATAAATGGGATTGAATTCTTTTACTTATGAAGCTCATCGATGCAGTGATTTATTAACCGTAAAAACCAGCTTCATCACTTTCTTCCTCTGTTCCCAGTGTTTCTTCTAAACACCAGGCAAAGGCTTTAAGGTTCTTTTTCTTATTGAGTTCCCAACACAGCTCAGTGTGGTACGTATTTTCATCAGACTCATTTTAAAGGTGAGGAACTGAAGGTAAGAAGGTTATATAACTTGCCTAAAACATTCTTCAAGTTACTGCTGCGAGGTTAAAAATTCAAATTTAAACATCCCAACTCCAAAATTGTAAGTCATTTCTATACTAGGAAAGAGAAATAGATGAAATTTCATAGAACTGCCTAAATCACTACAAAAGTTTAGGGAAAATTCTCTGGTGCAGTAGAATTTTAGCTGGGTCTTGAATGACATATAGAAGCGTGCAGTTAAAGAGAAGTGAAGGTACTTTGCAGTTGAGACAGCATTTACAAACCAGCTCAGAATTATAAAAGCTTCTATGATATCCTGAGTGTGATGCCAAGTTCATTGGCAAACACCCACCCTCCTTCCAGCGGGATTGGATGGTAATCAGGAGTGTGAGTGGAAATGAGACTGGAAAGGGTCTAAAGTTTTTAACTCAAGACTCGAATGGCCATATTTTCAATGCCACGAGCACCTCAAAGTTTGTGTGCTTTGGATTTGAGACAATTTGGTTACTGAGAGTTAAAAATGTGAATGAGTTGGATCATTATCAGAGCAATGCCTCCATAGTTATAAGGCAGGTTTTCCTGTGTAGCTCAGGTGTGACCTTAGAAAATGGTGTCAAAAGCCACCCCAATGTGTTTCAGCAAAAGCATCAGGTTTTCCTTGTGGAACCATGGATATTTTGTTTGCACTCGGTCGTGTCCAACTTTGTGCAACCCTACCGACTATAGCCTGCCAGGCTCCTCTGTCCATGGGGTTCTTCAGGCAAGAATCCTGGGGTGGGTTACCATTTCTTACCCAGGGGATCTTCCCAACCCAGGGATCAAACCTTCATTTTTTGTGTCTCCTGAATTGGCAGGCAGATTCTTTACCACTGTGCCACCCGGGAAGCCCGTGGAACCATGGATAAGAATGTGTAAATTCCAGGATAATAGTTAGAGGGTATGGTAATGCAGGGGCCTTTCCAACTCTCTACATTTATCTAGAAATGTGATTGCCTTCACCAGCTTGTCATGACCTGTGAAACGGGGTTGGAGATATGGTTTTCCTATTCCAACTTCCCAGGGATATCAGAAGTCACATTCCAGGCATACAGAGCTTTGAACCAAAAAGTCCCCATTAGAACATATTTTTGGAGGAAGACTTAAATGATCCAACAGGAGGGATATTCATGATATCTTTCTTTATCCTTTTCTCCATGAAGTTTATGCAGTCATCAGCTTTTTTATTGGTACATTCTGTGCTTACAAAGGAATAATCTGCATATGACGCTTCACATGAAATAAAGTGTATGATATGATGATTTGATATACATATGCTTTGTAGAGTAATTACCAAAATCAAGATAAATACAAATCCACCACTTCACATAGTTGACATAGATAGTGCTCTCTTTTTTGTGGTGAGAATGCTTAAGATCTATTCTAATCAACTTTCAAGTTTCCAATGCCATATTAGCTGCAATCACCATACTGTGCCTTTGCTCTTCAGAACTTCTTCTTCCTGTAAGTGAAAATGTGTGCCTTTTGTCCTATATCATGTGGGGTGCCATATGACTTGTAGGAAAGATTCTCTGCATACAAGGCATGGTGCCTGAACTGGGCTGGGAAACTGATAACGATGAAGAGCTATGTGGGTGTCCTCACCTCTGCCATCTCAAAATGTCCAGCTCTGGGATTTAATATTTTCCCCCATGAAATCCCCATTACAAACAGAAACCAGAACTATGAACCCAAAGAAAAATATCTATTTGAATTTTTCTTCCGGTGAACTGCCTTTTAAGCTATTTTAGTATATGTTCTTGGTGACTGAAGCATAGCAAACAGACGTGTGTTTCTTTCTCACAGACGTGCTATTTCTTTGAACCATGCATGGAATGGCACATATGACAAGGCATTTATTTCTTTATTTATTAGAACGTGGTTGATTTACAGTAGTGTGTTAATTTCTACTGTACAGCAAACTGATTCAGTTATACATATATATGTGTGTGTGTGTATATATATATACATGTATATATATATATATACACACATTATTTTGTTTTTAAATATTCTTTACCATTATGGTTTATCACTAGAGGGAGCACAGTTTGAGGGAGGGGGAAGAGGCAGTGGGTGCCACTCTCCTTGGGGAATCTATTTCTCAGAGGTTAGCATCAAGTTAGCATCAAGTGATATGTGATAGTTTCATGAAGGAGAGAAAGGTTTTTCTCTCTTGCATGTTAACTGCCATCTTTGCATACCACTAATTCGGGACGTCAAGAAGCAAGATCCTCAGTGGTCAAAGGTGATCAGATGTTTCTGATGAATCCTGAAATCACAGCGCTAAGTGCTGGACAGAAGATCAAGGGGACATCTGAGCCAGTCAGATGATGAGTTACTATGTGGTGAGTAGCAGATGATGAGCCACTATGCTGGTTTTGGAGACCACACAAGCAGAACCCAGAGGTATTCAGGATTTTCCCTCTGGTCCACAGGGCAGATCCAGGGACCAGACTGCAGCTATGACAATGCAGTATGATTATCTTTCCATTATCATATGCACCTCCTCAACTAATCATCAGAGGACATAAAATGTGCATTGTAGCCATTTCTAGAGCTGTGGAAAACACAAGGTTCCTCCTCGGCACACACAACACCTTTGAAGGGTGTGTAGTACAAATGTGGACTAGGTCGCCCCTGGGGATTAGCTTTGGGACTTTCTAATACTCAGAGCAACGTAAGCAAGACTGCTTCACTTTGCATAGCTAAACACAAAACTGAGCAAAATCATATTGGGTGCTTGCTCTGTTCTCATTTGTAGCCAGATATTTTTAAGTATTCTTTTTTTAACACATTATAAAAATAATATAGGCCTATTGTGAAAATAAGAGATAAATATAACAATGCTTTTTTCAAAAATATAATTCTGCAATTACAAAAATCACCACTAATGTTTTAGCATGCAGCAGGACTCAGCAAACTTTTTCTCTAAAGAAACAGATGGGAAATATTTTAGGTTATGAGGATCTATGAGCTCAAGCACAAGAACACAGTTCTGCCATTGTATTGTGGAAGCAGTCATAGAAGATCTGTAACATCCAGTGTGGCTGTGTATAAATTATTTCCAAAAAGAAGGGGGAGGACAGGTTTTGGTACAGGAGCCATAGTTTGCCACTCCCTTAAATACAGAATTTAGAATTCTATGATGCCTATCACATCATATATGCAAATGAGTGGGGCTTTCCAGGTGGTACTACTGGTAAAGAATCTGCCTGCCAATGCAGGAGACGCAGGAGACCCAGGGCTCCAATCCCTGGGTCAGTAAGATTCCCTGGAGAAGGAAATTGCAACCCACTCCAGTATTATTTCCTGGGAAATTCCATGGACAGAAGAGCGTGGCAGGCTACAGTCCATGGGGTCACAAGTAGTCAGATACAACTGAGCACTCACACACACACACACACACACACACACACACAAACAGAGGTGTGTATCCTGCTCTTTTCACTTTATGCAATACTATAAATACTTTCTCAAGTTAATGAACTTTCTTTATATAGTATTCTGCATTAAGCTCTTACTTGTTATTCATTTTATGAATATACCCAAATTTGTATGACCATTGAACATTTACATGATTTACAGTTTTCTTACCGTTTTACATAGTATGATGAACATTGGTTTTCTATCCATATTTCACATTATTTCCATAAGATAGATTTCTGAAAGTGGAATTTTTTTCATTCCTTTGGAAAATATTGCTATCCCTTTTCTTTTTGTCTCATACTGTTTCTCCAGTTTACTCCCAGAACTCAGTATTAAATTGCTCTTTTATCCATCACCACACCAATGCTGACTATTACCACTCTGTAAATCATTGTTCATTTGATAAGAAACGGAACATCTTAGGCTTCTGTTTACTCATGGAAACATGGCACTCAGTCCCTAAGCCTTCTCATCCCTCATTAACGCAGATGAATCCAGCAGAGTGGAATGCTGAAAGACCATGGGCCTCACACTTCCTCCTCTACTGCACCCTCCGAATCTATCCCGCTCCCCCTTCAGGCAGAGGGCAGAGAATGGGCAAGCCCATTATCTTTCCGAATGTCCCTTCCCTCTTCCTGTCTATCTCACATCTGGACTGAATACAGATTCCCTGGCTTCCTATTTCTCTCCTCGCAAAAGCTCCCAATGTCAATTCCAAGTTAACTTTTTTTTTTTTTTTGCTTCTCTATCTAACTTCAATTCCAAGCTCTTCATTGACATTCTTTTTGTATCAAATGGGTTGGAATGAGTTCTGCATCTTTAAGACTCTCCATTTGGCTGCTCTTGTCTGTCTTCAGGGTGGGGGCAGACCATTTACAGTTTCACGGGGATGTATGAAGATGCTTTGTGGACAGTAGGGATTAGTGGGGTCTGTGGTGCAGTTCCTTTGAATTCAAAACCTGTCAAGCAGTACCAGGCCAAGAAATCCTGTGTATTGACTAGATCAAATCCATGAGGTCTCACATGTGCAATCCTGTTTCTACCCATTAGCTTCTTCTACCTATTATGTCTTTTCCATTTTCCCAGATACTGAGCTAGGATTGGATAAACTCAAATTTTGACTATGAAACGATTAGGTCTGTGACCTAGGGAAAGGATTTAACCTCCCCTAAGCCTCTCCTTCTTCAACTGTGCAAAGTGTGTGTGTGGGGGTGATGACACTTTTCTCCTGGAGTTGAAATATTAATATCTTAACCCAGGTGGCACAGTGGTAAAAAAAATCCACCTGCCAGTACAGGGGATGAAAGAGACATGGGTTCGATCCCTGAGCTGTGATGATCCCCTGAAGTAAGAAATGACAACCCACTCCAGTATTCTTGCCTGAAAAATCCCATGGACAGAGGAACCTGGTGGGCTAGAGTCCAAGGGATTGCAAGGAGTCAGGTACAACTGAGCCCATGCGTTGAGTGCAAGTATTGTAATAATATCACAATCACTTACTGTGAGAAGTAAGGATAATCCCATGTTCTTATAACTGTGCCTGTCCACTCTCCTTTATCCTCACTGCCACTGCCTTGGTATGAGTCAAAACTATTGTAGCACAAGTCTCACAGTGCCTTTCAATGCTAGCCAGGCATACAAGTCTTCACAACTGCCTCACCAGCCTTTGACCACTTCCTTCTACCTCCAGCTGGCCTAGCATCCCATCAGTCAGTCAGTCAATTCAGTCACTCAGTCATGTCCAACTCTTTGCAACCCCATGGACTGCAGCATGCCACGCTTCCCTCAGTCCAGTTCAGTTACTCAGTCATGGCCAACTCTTTTCAACCCCAAGGACTGCAGATCACCAGGCTTCCTTGTCGATCACCAACTCCCAGAGCTTACTCAAACTCACGTCCATCGAGTCAGTGATGCCATCCAACCATCGCATCCTCTGTTGTCCCTTCCTCCTCTGCATTCAATCTTTCCCAGAATCAGGGTCTTTTCAAATGAGCCAGTTCTTTGCATCAGGTGGCCAAAGTATTGGAGTTTCAGCTTCAGCATTAGTCCTTCCAAAGAATATTCAGGACTAATTTCCTTTAAAATGGACAGGTTGGATCTACTTGCTGTCCAAGGAACTCTCAAGAGTCTTCTCCAACACCACAGCTCAAAAGCATCAATTCTTCAGTGCTCAGCTTTCTTTATAGTCCAACTCTCACATCCATACATAACTACTGGAAAAACCATAGCTTTGACTAGACAGAACTTTGTTGGCAAAGTAATGTCTATGCTTTTTAATATGCTGTCTAGATTAGTCGTAACTTTTTTCCCCAAGGAGTGAGCGTCTTTTATTTAATGTCTTCAGTCACCATCTGCAATGATTTTGGAATCCCCCAAAATAATGTCTGTCATGGTTTCCATTGTTTCCCCATCCATTTGCCATGAAGTGATGGGACCAGATGCCATGATCTTAGTTTTCTGAATGTTGAGCCTTAAGCCAAATTTTCCACTCTCCTCTTTCAATTTCATCAGGAGTTTCTTTAGTTCTTCTCCACTTTCTGCCATAAGGGTGGTGTCATCTGCATATCTAAAGTTGTTGATATTTCTCCTGGCAATCTTGATTCCAGCTTGTGCTTCATCCAGCCCAGCATTTCTCATGATGTACTCTGCATGTAAGTTAAACAAGCAGGGTGACAACATACAGTCTTGACGTATTCCTTTCCCGATTTGGAACCAATCTGTTGTTCTATATCCTATTCTAACTGTTGCTTCCTGACTTGCATACCGATTTCTCAGGAGGCAGGTCAGGTGGTCTGGTATTTCCATGTCTTGAAGAATTTTCCACAGTTTGTCTTGATCCACACAGTCAAAGGCTTTGGCATAGTCAATAAAGCAGAAGTAAATGTTTTTCTGGAACTCTCACTTTTTCAATGATCCAATGGATGTTGGCAATTTGATCTCTGGTTCCTCTACCTTTTCTAAACCCAACTTGAATTTCTGGAAGTTTATAGTTCGCATACTGTTGAAGCCTGGCTTGGAGAATTTTGAGTATTACTTTACTAGCCTGTGAGATGAGTGCAATTGTGCAGTAGTTTGAGCATTCTTTGGCATTGCCTTTCTTTGGGATTGGGATGAAAACTGACCTTTTCCAGTCCTGTAGCCACTGCTGAGTTTTCCAAATTTGCTGGCATACTGAGTGCAACACTTTTCACAGCATCACCTTTGAGGATTTGAAATAGCTCAACTGGAATTCCATCACCTCCACTAGCTTTGTTTGTAGTGATGCTTCTTAAGGCACACTTGACTTCACATTCCAGGATGTCTGGCTCTAGGGGAGTGATCACACCATCACGATTATCTGGGTCATGAAGATCTTTTTTGTACAGCTCTTCTGTGTATTCTTGCCAACTCACCTTAATATTTTCTGCTTCTGTCCTTCATTGTGCCTAGCTTTGCATGAAATGTTCCCTTGGTATCTCTAATTTTCTTGAAGAGATCTCTAGTTTTTCCCATTCTATTGTTTTTCTCTATTTCTTTGCACTGATCATTGAGAAAAGTTTTTATTGTCTCCTTGCTGTTTTTTGGAACCTGCATTCAAATGCATATATCTTTCCTTTTCTCCTTTGCCTTTTGATTCTCTTCTTTTCGTAGCTATTTGTAAGGCCTCCTCAGACAATCATTTTGCCTTTTTGCATTTCTTTTTCTTGGGGATGGTCTCAATCACTGCCTCCTGTACAATGTCACGAACCTCCATCTGCAGTTCTTTAGGCACTCTATTAGATCTAATCCCTTGAATCTATTTGTCACTTCCACTGTATAATCATAAGGGATTTGATTTAGGTCATACCTGAATGGTCTAGTGGTTTTCCCTACTTTCTTCAATTTAAGCCTGATTTTGGCAATAAGGAGTTCATGATCTGAGACACAATCAGCTCCTGGTCTTGTTTTTGTTGACTGTATAGAGCTTCTCCATCTTTGGCTGCAAAGAATATAATCAATCTGATCTCGATATTGACCATCTGGTGATGTCCATGTGTAGAGTCTTTTCTTGTGTTGTTGGACGAGGATGTTTACTATGACCAGTGCATTCTCTTGGCAAAATTCTATTAGCCTTTGCCCTGCTTCATTCTGTATTCCAAGGCCAAATTTGCCTGTTACTGCAGGTGTTTCTTGACTTCCTACTTTTGCATTCCAGTCCCCTATAATGAAAAGGACATCTTTCTTGGTGTTAGTTCTAGAAGGTCTTCATAGAACTAGTCAACTTCTTCAGCATTACTGGTCGGGGCATAGACTTAGATTATGGTGATATTGAATGGTTTGCCTTAGAAGTGAACAGAGATCATTCTGTCGTTTTTGAGATTGCATCCAAGTACTGCGTTTCAAACTCTTTTGTTGACTCTGATGGCTACTCTATTTCTTCTAAGGGATTCTTGCCCACAATAGTAGATCATTGATGATCAGTGGTCATCTGAGTTATATCCACCCATTCCAGTCCATTTTAGTTCACTGATTTCTAAAATGATGATGTTCAGTCTTGCTGTCTCCTGTGTGACCACCTCCAATTTGCCTTAATTCATGGACCTAACATTCCAGGCTCCTATGCAATATTGCTCTTTACAGCATTGAACTTTACTTCCATCGCCAGTCACAGCCACAACTGGATGTTGTTTTTGCTCTGGCTGTTTCTTCATTCTTTCTGGAGTTATTTCTCCACTGATCTCCAGTAGCATATTGGGCACCTACTGACCTGGGGAGTTCACCTTTCAGTGTCTTATCTTTGTGTGTTTTCATACTATTCATGGGGTTCTCAAGGCAAGAATACTGAAGTGGTTTGCCATTTCCTTCTCCAGTGGGCCATGTTTTTTCAGAACTCTCCACCATGACCCATCCATCTTGAGTGGCCCTACACCATGGCTCATAGTTTCATTGAGTTAGACAAGGCTGTGGTCCATGTAATCAGATTGGTTAGTTTTCTGTGACTGTGGTTTTCATTCTGTCTGCCCGCTGATGGAGAAGAATAAGAGGCTTATGAAAGCTTCCTGATGGGAGAGACTGACTGTGGGGGAAACTGGGTCTTGTTCTGATGGGCCCTGCTCAGTAAATCTTTAATCCAACTTTCTGTTGATGGGCGGGGCTGTGTTCCCTCCCTGTTATTTGATCTGAGGCCAAACTATGGTGGAGGTAATGAAGATAATAGCGACCTCCTTCCAAAGGTCCCATGCAGACACTGCTGCATGCAGTGCCCCCAACCCTGCAGCAGGCTACCGCCATCCCACGCCTCTGCCAGAGACTCCTGAACCCTCACAGGCAAATCTGGGTCAGTCTCTTGTGGGGTCACTGCTCCTTTTTCCTGGGTTGTGGTGCACACAAGGTTTTGTTTGTGCCCTTCGAGAGTCTGTCTGTCCATTACCAACTCCTGGAGTTTGCTGAAACTCATGTCCATTTAGTCAGTGATGCCATCTAACCATCTCATCCTCTGTCATCCCCTTCTCCTGCCTTCAATCCAGGATCCCATACTACTGCTAAACTCAACTTTCTCCATACCATTAATCTTTTGCTTATAATGACAATCTTTTCCCCTTAAGTGTCCTTTCCTAGTTATTTCTTTTTATTAAAGAAAGCTTGGATATCACTTTTCTGATATCATACCTTTCTCCTTGATGTCACCTCCTCCCATACCTGGCTGACTACACAGGACTGCACTGCAGCATTTCAGCCTTCTCACACATTGATTGTCTAGTGTGTGGATGAAAAATGTCTCCTGTCATACGAGTGAACAAAAGATGTTGTGACCATTCAGCCAGCAGCCACTGCAACCGCCCCAGCTGTGCACCCTGAAGGGATGCAGAATAGAGAAAAGCAGGATCCTGGCCCTAGAGAGTCACAATGCATATCAAAAGAATGATTTCACTGAGTCCAGACTCTTGCATCTTCCCAGATACACAAAAACACTAAATTCATATCCATTGTCTCTAATGAACATTGTTCTGGCCACCTGGTTGCTGCAAAGCTCCTATATATTCTACTGTCTTCCTTACCTCTTTGAGGAGTCCCACTGAGAGATCTGAGCAACTTTCTTTTGGGCTTGAGTCCTCAGAAAATCCACCAAATAGGAGATAGTTCTTAACTTTTAGGTTGCACTTTTTTTTTTTTCCTCAGTCAACAAACGTGGGCCCAGAGCTGTGTGAGGTACTGGGAACACAGCCAGGACAAGACAGACCTGTCCTGCTTCTCACAACACTTACAATACCTTTTGCATTTTGATCATTGCATTAATTGGAAGCCAGGGGCCCTCCTCCCACACTGGAAGCTCCTGAGGAAAGGGTTGATGGTCCATGTGTCACTTAGCCTTGTGCCAGGCACAGGGCAGGTGCTAAGGGAATGTTTATGGAATGACTGAATGTTTTGTTGCCAACAGGAAACAGTGGCCTCCTTGAGAACAGGACAGTGTCTGATTCACCTCTGTAGCCCCCACAAGCAGCAAGCACAGAGCCTGGCACCATAAGTCCTAAGTAAATGAATATGGGAAGAAATGAATGAGTGACACCATATTGCCTCCTGACCCCCTTTCCTCAACTCTCACCAAAGAAAACAAAACCTAGCAAAAAAGCAACAGGCAGATGGGAGGAAAACTGGCTCCCAAGGCTGAATATCCTCAAGAATAAGGAGTTCTCTATTTTATTTCCTGGAAGATGTATGCTTCACAAATTATAAAAACTGATGTATTTTAACAATAATAATCATCAATGAAGTCTAAGTCTCTTCAGTCATATCCACCTCTGCTACCCTATGGACTATAACCTGCCAGGCTCCTCTGTCCATGAATTTTCCAGAAAAGAATACTGGAGTGCGTTGCCATTTCCTCTTCCAGGGGGTCTTCCTGATCTGGGGATTGAATCTATGTCTCTTACATCTCCTTCATTGGCAGGCAGGTTCTTTACCTCTAATACCATCTGGGAAGCCAAATAATTATCATTGCTGATGGTCATCCCTTGTTGGCTGAGGAAGCTGGGATGAGGGAGTGATTACCTCTGAGCCTCAGTTGTCTTTTCTGTAAGATGGGGATGATAAAGCAAGCCCATGTGTGTGGAGGGGTAATTCAATTAAATGAAGGAAAATATATTAGTATCTATCTCCTAGCACAAAGTAGGCTTCAAGAAGTGTTAGGAATTTTTTTTTCCTCCCTATTATTCCAATAATCTAGTGTGACAGCAAAATTTAAGCCTTTTTAAAAAAATTAAAATGCTTCCTAATTTTTCCTCCAGTCAAACACACAGATTCTAATTTTAAGAAAGTCCTAGTCATTGATTGATCCCGAGAAAACTAAGTTTGCTCAATGTACAGGGTAGAGCCATCATAAGGAACTAGAGGATGGTAGTTAAGGGTGCTCACTGGTTAAGTGTTAAGTGTGCTCTGCCCTTAAGGCACCTGGGTTGAATTCATTCAACACGTAGTTATGATGTTCTGGCCATGTGCCAGGTGCTGTGCTAGGCGTGGGGTACAGCAGAGATGAAATCTCTGCCCTCAGGGAGTGGACATTCTACCAAGGGGGAAGACAGAGAAGACAAATAATAAATTTATGATATGTTTGTGAGAAATGAGAATGAATGTGATGGAGAAATACAGAAGATAACAGGAAAGTCTGTACTGGAGGAGACTGGGGGAGAGGGGGAGGGGGGCCAGGAGAGACTGATTCTCTGCTTTGCATCCCACTCAATGAGTGCTGGTCACCAGGAAGGACCAACTCCATAATTGTGAGGCCCAGTACATACTGAACATGCAGGGCCTGCTGTTCAAAATTTCAAGTCAGTGCAAACTTTCAAGTAGAGTGTTAAACCAAGTGTAGGTCCTTATAAATGTGGGGCCCTAGCAATTACACAGGTCACATACCCACAAGTTGACTCTGACCTTTCGGAAAGCTGTTATACTTTATTCTTCCTCCATTTCAAATTTTATTTATGTATTTGTGAAAGTAAAAGAGGAGACTGAAAAAGCTGGCTTGAAACTCAACATTCAAAAAACTAAGCTTATGGCATCCAGTCCCATCACTTCACAGCAAATAGATGGAGAAACAATGGGAAGAGTAACAGACTTTATTTTCTTGGGCTTCCCTGATAGCTCAGTTGGTAAAGAACCTTCTTCCAGTGCAGGTGATATAAGAGATGTGGGTTCGATGCCTGGGTTGGCCAGGAAGATCCCCCTGGAGAAGGGCATGGCAACCCACTCCAGTATTCTTGCCTGGAGAATCCTCTAGTCAGAGGAGCCTGGTGGACTACAGTCCATAGGATCACAAAGAGTCAGACACAACTGAAGCGACTTAGCATGCACATAAGTGATGTATATGTGTGGGGGGTGTGTGTGTGTTGATAAGCAGACCCGTCATCCTCATCATATTGTCAAAGAGGTGCATGTCCCCTTAAAAGTGTTAGGAACCATTTACTCAAAGAAATGGACTCAGAAATTTCAGCTACTTATAAGGAAGCAATAATATTAAGATCTGTGATATGTGCATCTTTCTCACGCTATGATGTGTTCATATTTCACCTCATTTAAGAACTGGACAGAGCTTCCCAGGTGGCGTTATTGGTAAAGAACCCACCTGCCATTACAGGAGACGTAAGAGACATGGATTCGATCCTTGGATCAAGAAGATCCCCTGGAGGAGGGCATGGCAACCCATTCCAGTATTCTTACCTGGAGAATCCCATGGACTGATGAGCCTGGTGGGATACAGTCCACAGGGTCGCAAAGAGTCAGACACGACTGGAGCGACTTAGCACACACAGAAGCCCTGGACTACCCACCGGACTAGGCAGACAGAGCAAAGACTTGAGTACACTTTTTTTCACTAGCTCTAAAACACACGATCCTAAACATCCTCAATATTGGAGGGCATTGCTCTTTACCCTTTTGGTTTCAGCTGTGCTATTGAAAGCAGCAAATCAAGGGCAGGACCACAGTTTGACCTTAAACTATTCAACTCCACTTAATTACCCATTGTGGTGGAAGCACATAAATACAGGATGTCCCCTCACTCAGCCATTCTGCTTTGCACCATTATCAAAAAGACAAATGCAATTCACATCCAATTACTCACTTGCCACAAGGTCAGAATATTTATTTTCATTGTACTGGCGATTCTCAGGATTAGGAATATCAGTATTTGTTCATGGCTAGCCTAAATCAAACATCCTGTTGATATCGTAAGGAGCCATTCAGTTATTGCCACAGGTATGCTGAGTCACACAACACATATGAAGTTTATGAGTTGACAGGGAAAAATCTGCAGGGAGGTGAGAGATAAGCGGCTCAACTGATCACAAGTGTCTTACAAAATATCCACATTGTTTATTTATACTGTTTGCTTATTGAATTTAAAAGGCATTTGGGAAACTGAAACTAGTTAGAAACAAACTAGTGAGGGGTTTATTATTATTATTGTTTTCAACTTAGTGGTGGTGGTAACTTTTTGTGAAATTCATCAAGTACTCATTTTAGAAATTTTCTCTTTCTAATGGAACAGAGGCTTGACTAGTTAAAGATGAAGAGAGGCATAGGAAAAAGATGGAACAATAAAGGAGGTTCATGTAACTGGGAATAATTTACTCAGAGATCTAGGGTAGCAGTAACTGTTGTCTGTCTAAAACCCATGTGGTCAATTAATAAGATTAATTTGAAGTGGCCATATTGAAAGGGAAAATTCAGAGACTTAGAAGTTTCAGTAGGCAATTGACCCTTTCCCTTCCCCATTCAGATTTATCAGTCAAATATAATTTACTTCCTGAGCTTTTCATCAATTCCTTGTCTTTGCAGACATCACTGTTATAGGTTGTGCCTATCATTCCATCTTTATTTGCCTGGTCTACTTGTCCATCTACACTAGCAGATTACATACATAGATAGTTTTTCTTAAGTCATTGCATTGTTCTTGGTGTCCTTGGACAGATCAGCTTTCTGGGAATCGGTTTCTCAATGAAGTCTGACTAGGAGTTGTTTATTCGTTAAGTCATGTCCAACTTTTTTGGGAGCCTGTGGACTTAGCCCACTAGGCTCCTCTGTCTATGGGATGATTTCCCAGGCAAGAATACTGGAGTGGGTTGCCATTTCCCTCTCCAGGGGATCTTCCCAACCCAGGGATTGAACCCACCTCTCCTGCATTGGCAGGTGAAGTCTTTGCCCTTGAGCCACCGGGGAAGCCCTGCTAGGAGTTAGGAGCTGTGAAGCCCGGGCAAGCGTCATGTCTCTGAGTATCAGTTCCCTCGTCTGTGAAAAGAGGATGTGAAATCAAATGGTTTCTTTGGGCCTTTCCTATTCTATCACTCTATATTTCTATAATTTTGTATCTAGTTTCTGTGAGGCACAT
The DNA here is from genome assembly GCF_963930625.1 of Muntiacus reevesi. Classification (NCBI taxonomy): domain Eukaryota; kingdom Metazoa; phylum Chordata; class Mammalia; order Artiodactyla; family Cervidae; genus Muntiacus; species Muntiacus reevesi. The sequence goes on from NC_089260.1 coordinate 65,093,818, forward strand.
GACAATTAGTAATACACCAGGTGACTCTCTTCAGCTTCATCAGACAAGCCAAGTTGAGGGATTTGTGAACCAAGCTTTAGTCTTTAGATGACAGTAAATGAAACAATGAATCGTTGATGTGACACATTCTCCGAAAAAGGTAAATTTGATGTTTGAATACACAAAAATATATTACATTTTAGAATATTAAATTTCCATTTTGGTAGATCAAAAACGGTTGAATAAAGGCAGTTTCCTAAAGTTCATGATCCATCAAATGAGACAGAAAAAAAGTTTACTTTTCTCCATTCTGCTCAGCATAGCTCAAATTTGATGCCATACAAAAAAGAGAGTAATGGGCAAAGATAGAAACACATTCAGTGAATAGAGGTGATATTGGGAGGGGACTAAAAGGATGTTCAGCTAATAGGGAAGAAAATAAATGCATTCCTTAGAGATGTAAGTTTCTAATACTTGAAAGATAAGTGCAAAAGACAAAATATATCTGCATACATTTTTTCTGAAGGACAAGTTGAGGTCGTGACTATGTAGCTTGGAAAAACTTAGACTCCTGTAAGGAAGAACTCCGGGGACAGAGCTGTCCAGAGTTTGAATGCATGTGTCAGTTTGTTGTGAATGTGCCTTTGCAGGGATATTTACGTCCAGGTTGCCCGTGGGGACTCCAGGATCACAGGGCAGTGGGTACAGTTCAGTGGCTCTCATGTGGGGTACGTTTGCCATCCAGGGAACATTTGACAAGATCGGGAGATGTTTTTGGTTTTCACAAGTCTGAGGATGGGTAGGAGGGTACTGCTGGCCTCTAGTGGATATAAACTAGTGGGCTTGTTATTAAACACCCTATAATCCACAGGACAGCCCTGCACCAGGAAAGACCTATCAGGTCCAAAATGTGCAAAGATTGAGAATCCCTAGGGTAGAGATTTTATTTTTAATAAGGATAAGAAAAAGCAAAAGTGTTAGTCCCTCAGTTGTGTCCAATTCTTTGGGACACCATGAACTGCAGCCAACTAGGCTTCTCTGTCCATGGAGTTCTCCATACTGGAGTGGGTAGGCATTCCCTTCTCCAGGGGCTCTTCCTGACCCAGTGATTGAACCTGGGTCTCCTGCATTGCAGGCAGATTCTTTAACATCTGACCCACCAGGTTGATAAAGATAGTTGCTCCCTAGTATCACCAATTTTTAAAACGAATGCTAAAACATGCAGAAATGTAAGTGAAAAAAGGAACATCCAGCACTAAATTAATGAAAAGAACACATTTCTTCATTGGAAATAAAAAAAAAAAAAAGATATTACCTTGAGAGTAGTTGTCTCTGATTAGTGGGATTATTCATGCTTTTGTTCTCTTTTGTTTGTTTAGTTGTTTGTTTTTCTCTGTTTTGCCAGTAGTTATAAAGTATAGCTACCGCTTTTACATTTAGACACAAAAAAGGAGAAAAAAATCTAGGTTGAACTTTGAAAACCTGATATGGCCCCAAGGATCTAACAGCACATGGTAATAAGAGTAACAGTAACTTCAAATTAAAGGCAAGCTTATGTGGAGACAGGCCAGCTCATTCACTCCCCGTCAGAATGTAAATTGTTATAACCCCTTTGGAAGACAATCTGGCAATATGATTGCATAGCCTTAAAAATATTTGTAGCCTATGACCCAGTCATTCTAATTCTGGGAAGCTAGCCCAAGGAAATAATCAAAAATAGGCACAAAGATTTATCCACAAAGATGTTCATTTAAGCACAATTTACACTAGTCACAAATTCAATTTATAATGGCTACAAATTGAAAACAGCTTAAAAGAACAGAAATAGGTGAGTGCTTAGCTAAATTAAAATAAAACCATACGATGTATTACATAATCATTGGATATAATAAGGGTCCAAAATATATAAAAAGGGTAACCCCAAATATTGGGTTGGCCAAAAAGTTCATTTGGTTAGTGAATATGTTATTCAATAAGGTTCTTCATGAAAATGAAAAATGTCTTCTACTTTTACTTAAAACCGAATGAATTTTGGGGCCAGCCTAATATACAAGTATACAAAGGCCCAAAAATGTTTGGCAGAAAGTATCTTAAAGTGTTAACAGAAGATAAACATTTTTGGGGTATGATATGAATGACTTTTATTTTATTCTTTTTTAATATGTTTTTGCCTTTTTCAAATTATGTAAAATGGGAAATTTAATTGTTATAATCATATAAAAACACTGGTAAGATTTAGAAAATGCCAAATCTGAGTCCAATGCAGTTATGAATTTGAAGAATATCATCTTATTTAATGTTGCAACTATTTTTAAGCGTACCATCATGCCCTTTCATAGATGAGAAAACTAGGCCTGATACTCTTCATTCTCCCTGTCTAATCTTAGCTATTGTTCTCTCTAAGAAGCCCTCCTTGACCTCTAAAATCTAATTAAATCATTCTTTCTTTGAATTCCCATTGTCTTTCTGATTTTTTTTTTTTTTTTTTTTTTTTTTTTTTTTTTTTTGGTGTGGGAGGGCCCGGGGAGAGGGTGGATAATAGGTAGTGCCTAGCAAGTATGTGACACAAAGTATTGGTGGCCTGAATACATGGATTAAAAAAAAAAAAAAAAAAAGAATAACTTACCCAAGCCAGTAAGTGGCAAGGGTGGCCAGGCCAGTGTAACTTCAAAGTCATTGTCATCACTGAATGTTCCAGATGGATCATTAGGCCTAAAGTTCATTTCTCAGTACATTTTCCAAAGTGCAGAGCTTATTGTTGGAACAGAATGGAGCCTGGCCTAGAAGTTATACATGTATCTGGCCCTAAAGACCTGAATGCCTGCAAAGAGCAGCATGGATTTTTCTCTATGGAAGTGTGAACATTTTTGCAATGCTTAGCACAGAAGCTGCTAATGATTGTTGCTTCTGTTTCCCTTTGAAATTCCATGTTCCTTTACTAAACAGGGCATTACTAATCTGGAGTAAGGGAGTAGGTAAAGAACCTGATTTGCAAAAAGGATAAGAGATTAACGAAAAGAAGCAGAGGTATGTGTAGAAGATGGTGTTTCTATAAGGCTTTGTTCAATAGAAATGATTTAAGGGCAAGCTTTAGCTGGCTGGTCATAATAAGAGCCATGTTACGGATGGGATTTACACAGCAATTACCATGGTCCTTGCTGGTGGGTTACAATGGTTTAGGGCTCCCTGGGTACTTAAGATTAATGTCTGAATCAGTAGTGTTATTGTTGCAGGATCTCAGTGGTGATGGGGAGCCATTTGAGACAGGAATTTTTACCCCTTATCAGAACATAAAATATCTCATAGTCTGCAAGAACACCAACGCCTATGCCTTGTAGCTGCCCTCAAAATAGATTAAGCACCACGTTCATGGGTTTCTTCCCTTGGCAGTTAGAATGTGTAAAACCATCTAGAGCTACTTTTGCTCATCCAGGTAATATGATTAAAATGGGAATTAGACATGTTCAATGATTCAGAGATGAAGGACTAAAATCATTGACCTGAGCAAGACAAATGATTATAGAGAAGCTACTACGTAAATGGTAGATGTTGGCTGCAATTAGGGCTTTTCCATGTTCCCTAGAGCAGGTCCACAGCATCTCTGCAGATGCACCAGGCTTTACCTTAGTATATGTGTTGATACTAATGACTCTGAAGCCCAAGAAGTTTTGGGAGAATTGATATGTTAAGTGCTAAGTATATACCTGAGCAAGATGAATTTGGTGAATCAGGAACACATCATGAGAGTCTGGTTTCTCAAGCCTGGATATCTCTGGAGAGATGGGGCCAAGTCCAAGAAGTGGCCTTCCAAGAAAGTGGTCAAAATGAGTAACCTTTATTAGTAAATCCCTTTGTTACCCAACTCATCTGGTCAGTGGGGTCAATGATTTAACTCCTCCTTTCTTCTCCAGAATCCCTGCAGATTAAGTCCTAACACCATCTCATGAGAAGTGAGATGAGGACCTAGACACAGAGAATATGATTGTCTTATGACTTCTGAACAATCAAATAAAACCTTGAGAAATGCCATTACACAAGTCTCTTCTGAGGTCTTGGTGAGATTGGGATGCTAATGTAGACACGATATTCAGCCAGGAGCATGTAAATGTCTGAATCCTACCCTCCCCATGACCATCCCTTCCCACTATATCTCTGAGAGCAAAGAAAAGTGGTGCTTATTAGCTGGATTGTTAGCCACAAACTCCAATAAAACATATATAGGACTACTGGAAAATTGCTTTCATTTCTGGATAAAGTATTGCCAACTACCCTCCTACTCCCCTGTATTTTGAACTTTTCCATTTAAACGTCATATCCACATCTATCCAGAAAGATCTATAGTTCCGCTTCTCAAAAAACTGCCCAATGGACATCCTGAAACCTGAGTGCTGAGATCAACCTTCCTCCACATTTTTGTGTATATATGTGTGTGGGTGAATTGTGATGTTGGAGAAGACTCTTGAGAGTCCCTTGGAGGTCAAACCAGTCAATCCTAAAGGAAATCAGTCCTGAATATTCATTGGAAGGACTAATGCTGAAGCTGAGATGCCAATACTTTGGCCACCTGATATGTAGAACTGACTCATTAGAAAAGACCCTGATGATGGGAAAGATTGAAGGCAGGAGGAGAAGGGGATGTCAGAGGATGAGACAGTTGGTTGGCATCTCCAACTCGATGGACATGAGTTTGAGCAAGCTCTGCGAGTTGGTGAAGGACAGGTAAGCCTGGTGTGCTACAGTCCATGGGGTCACAAAGACACAACTGAGCGACTGAACTGAACTGATGTGTGTGGAAGCGGAGTTGATGCTGGGAGGTAGGAGGGTTTGGAAATTAGGAAAACAAAAGAAAGGTCTGGAGCTTCAGCTAGAAACCAATATCACAAATCCAGAAGGACGAAACAAAGACCAAGATATAGATGATCTGATGCCAGTTATGCTCTTTCACTCTCATTCACTCATTCATTTATTATCAGACAGACATTTGCTGAACATCACTGATGCTGTCAAGCACCATGTTTGCTGATGAGGTGAGCACACATGAGGAAGAATATGAAGATGACCACCCAACCCTCAGAACAAAGGGAGGAGCAGTGAAGGCGAGTGGACCCCCAAAGCTTCTTCCCTTTCTACAGACACAACTGAGAGCACAGTGGAGGTTGGGATGAAGGACTCAATCACAATCAGGCAGTGGGAGTCCAGTGTCTACAGGAAACTTGTGATATTTGAAGGTTTCCACACACACAGACACACACACTTACAGAAGTCTACCCCTGCCCCTACCAAGCACATTTGGAATCTCACAGTCTTATGTTTGATTCCCAGATTTGCTTGTTAGCTGTGTGACTTTGTTCAACTTGGTCACCCTCTCTGGACAACTACTAGCTCTGGAGCTGCTGTGAAGACTAAACAAGAGTATGTAGTCTAGAGCTGGCCCTGGGGGTGGATGCCATCTAATGAATGATGAATTTTTTTTCCCTTGTGTCTTCCTTGAGAGTAGACCCAGTCTATTGTTTGTTCTTTACAATGACACAAAGTTATGAAAGAAACAGAGAGAAGGAGTGAGAAAGGGAAATTGAAAAAAAGAAGAGAAAATCATAACATGATCAAGAAACCAAGTTTGCAGATAGATTTGATCCACTCTTCTTTAACATAGGAACAGCTCCACGATGTCTAGTTTCCAGTCCAACCATCATGAAGGGAAATAGTCAACACTTACCCAACAATGCATTTACGATCAAGTAGAATAGAATACAGATAACAAGTAGATATGCCATTTATTGGGCTTCCTTTGTGACTCAGATGGCAAAGGATCTGGTAATACAGGAGACCTGCATTGGGAAGATTCCCTGGAGAAGGAAATAGCAACCCATTCCAGTATTCTTGCCTGGGAAGTCCGATGCACAGAGGAGCCCTACAGTCTACGGGGTCACAAAGAGTCAGACACAGCTAAGTGACTAAACACACACGTACGCACACACACACATACCATTAATGATCAAACATCACTATGAAACACTGGCTGATTTGCCTATCTGTAAGTCTGGTTGCATTCTGCTGGGTAGAGAAAGCAGAACATTTGGAAACTATCTAGGCCTCCCCCATGTCTCAAAGTATTAATTGCAAAAGTCATAGTTTATTGGTTGCTTGCCACTTATCAGGTATTGTTATTACATTTTTTCATCCTAAAACATCTCAGTGATAGTGGTATTTCTAGTGTAATTTTCCAGGTGAGAAGATTAAGGTTGAGAAATAGTAAGTTAGGTGCTTGAGATTAGATAGTTTAGAAAGTGACACGACGGAGCGGCTTCACTTTCACTTTTCACTTTCATGCATTGGAGAAAGGAATGGCAACCCACTCCAGTGTTCTTGCCTGGAGAATCCCAGGGACAGGAGAGCCTGGTGTGCTGCCGTCTATGGGGTTGCACAGAGTCGGACACGACTGAAGCGACTTAGCAGCAGCAGCATAGAGTTAGAAACTGGATCTTTGAGAAACTAAGCAACTTGCCCCAAAACTGTTGAGCTACTGAGAAGAATGTATGATGGAACTCACACATCTCTAACCTCAAAGGCCAAGCAGTGGTCACTGTTCTGCATGCTGATCTTGACCTGATTTTCTTTTACAAACTTCAACTGTGGGTTAAAAATTATTAACAGAAATTATTAACACAGTTTGTCTTCTGGTAAAAGAAGTAAGAACAGGAATGGGAGAATTTCCATCAATGCTTTTGTATCTTTCCAAATTTGAAACATGAATTTAGTACCTATTTCAAAAAATATTGTCAAAGTTGACTTTAAAGTGGATTAACAGGAACATTAAATTAAAAAAAAAAAATCTGGTTATTTATGGTTTAAATCTATATAATGGTCAAACTTAAGAAATATATGATGACAAAGAAAAAAGCCTTAAGGAGAAACATATATTGAATTTTCTTCCCTCTCTTCCTATCATATCAATTAAAGTCAATAAACACTTATTGAGTAACTCCTACACATCAATCTGGGAATTATACAGCTTTTTAAAATGTTACTAAGATTGTATGAAGAAAAAAAGATTATAGGTGAAAAAATAATTATAATTTAGTTTATATTGTTTTATTCATAGGCTTACAAATTATTTTGAATTTCTTTTCTGAAATTAGGAAAGAAAAAATAAATAAAAGCTAAATAAAACAAGTTTAAAAATCAAGTGTTGAAATACCATCTTTCTACAAAATTAGAAAACATCATTCATAATGGTAACCTTTTTAACCTCTCATTGTCACCTACTGCACATAGAAATCAAATTTTTCTCTTTACTGAGAGAAGTCCCATTTACAGACCAAATAGACCCTGCTATAAATGTTAACAAACAACATAAATGTGCACTTTCTATAACATTCTTTTATTTTTGTTAATAACGAAAATGGCATGACATGGAATGATTATGGTGTGCCCGACATGAAGTTAAATATGTTTCATGTGTTGCTGTTTAACCCCAAGAATCCCCTGGGAAGTGGATATAGTTGACCCCATTTCAGAGATGAGAAAACTGGGGCTCAGAGAGGACAGTCCTGTGACCAGAAAGAGATCAAGCTGGGATCTGAACTCCTCTGACAAAAGAATGTGCTCTCAATTATTACATTATCCTGATTTACAAAGATAAATATAGGTTCCAGGATGCCTGGGGAAAGCAAGGGCTCTGTTATTTCTTTTCTTTTTTTTCTTCATTTTTTTTTTCTTATTATTTCTAGCCAGAACTACCACCTGGTACCACCTTTTGTTCAACAATGAGAATGGACATGGACCATCACAGACGGAGATCCACATTCCTATCATGGATTTATTCAAAAGCACCCAGATTTCACAAGAGGAAATGATGAGGCATTTTTCTGAGATGTTGAAAGTATTCTGTTAGTCACCAATGAAAAAAAAAAAATTGCTCTGAAAATTCCTCAAAGGTAAAAGGTAGCCTTTCTTCTCCCAAAGTTCTGATATGGCTCCAAAAGGAAATAGAAACTTGCATAATTCAGGCTCCAGTGATTCTTCTTTCACTCTTATTAACTGCAAATCTTTGCCACATTTTTCTTTACTATTTAGTTAAATGCTTAAGCTCCTGAGTCACTGGGCCGTCTACTGGTTAGAGCTTGTTCTAACTCTTCCACCCTCAAATGGAACTTGTAAGGAATTAGGCACTGCAAAGGTTCTACATTCATGCCCTGAAAACAAGCCAGCCATAAGATCGCCAAGAAGGACAGATAAGCATGAGTATTAAGACCAACTAATGCTGAGTCAAGGCCTTCCAATACATTGCCAATGAGAAGAAGATAGAAAAATTCTGTTTCTTTATGTATTCATGTATGTCTTCTTCTCTCTGAAGACCTGGATTTTCATTGGTCCTCTTGTCCTTATTACATTCAAGAGCACAGTTGTATTGAGCCTGCGGTTTGAAAACGGCCTTAAATTTGCCTCCTGTTCTCTGTAGCTAGAGGCCAGAAGTTTGTCAAAGTCACAGAATCTGAGAAAACCAACAGCACATGAGACATGAAATGAGCATATACTGGAGGTGGGAGATTTGCCTCTTCCAGAAAAGTCACATCTTCAGCGTAGATAACTTCAATCGTTACTACTCAGTGCCAAGCAAGGTTCCCAGTAGGTGCTCCATTAATCACTGTCATATAAACCACAGGAAAAAGCTATGAGTAGTATTCCCAAGCTTGTATCTAATGACACAACCGCCTTAGTATAAATATATGACCTTCCACTGATCGGCTCCAAAATGCTTTTCTAAAGGTTGCTTTGCCTTTACTCATCAGCAGAGTAGCTGTCAAAATGTTCACAGTTCCCCAGAAGCTGTATCCTCTCGGGTTTGTCTCATTTACATTCTCTACCCTTCCCTGGATTCCATTGTCTTCCTAAAAAATTAAATCTGGTTATATTGTGTGCACACCTGCACCCACTCTACTTTAATCGGGATCTCCACCTTTGCATGTGGATTGGAGTCTGTGCTCATTAAAAAGGAATAAAAGACCCTTCTCAATCCAACCCCAACCTGCTCCTCCAGCTTCATCTCCACTATACTCTTCTCCATCCTCTCCCTTCCCTGATGTCACCACAAAAATCATCTTTCATTTCTCACCATTTCCAGAGGATACCAAACCCAAATTCAATAGCTTTGTGCACTTCTGCTCCTATACCTGGTGTTGTCACCTCATCTGTCTCTACTGAGAAAACTTCTCACCCTTGATGAGCTAGTTCTTGTAGCCCCAACTGAGAATCCCCAGATGGAGTTAGTTATATCCTTCCCTGTGAGTACAGCAAGAAAAAGCAGCTTTCTTCCTCCACATATCTCACTACTCCACTGAAATAGCTTACCTGCCTGTCCCTCTATCTCCCCATTAACCTGTGTATTTCTAGAAGGCAGGATCATTTTCTATTTCTTAGATTCCCCAGCACCTAGCACAATGCATATCATATAAAAGTTGCTTAGTAGCTATTTGTAGAATAAATGATAAGTGCATTGGGTGACTTGGCATATGATAATGATGTTGGCATTCCCGATAACTGCCCATGTGATCAAATAGGCAGGCTCCCCTGCATTGCCACAAGCCTTATCATCACCTTTGAGAACGTCCTCCTCTGCCTCTGAATATCTTGGTCTAGCAAAGATGGCAAAGTCCCAGGGAGCAGGAAACAGAAGGAACCAGCTTCGGGTTTCACTAGTACCTCACACCTGCTCAGAAGAGTAGAGGATGCTAACAGGATGCTAAGAGTTGCTGCAATCATCATCTATTTTCCTGAACATGATAAGGCTGAATAAAATGCTCTGCAAATTGCATGTACTTGTTAAAGCTTGAGCACTAACTCCATAAAGCCAAATTATAGAATACCAAGGCTGAAGAGACCTTGATATCAACCACTTTTTTGTAGAGATGAGAACACTGAGACCCAGAGAGAGAAAGAAACAGGAACATGAATATAAACAATAAATACACAAGTGTGCCCTGGACTATAGTAGAAAACATTCCCTAATAGATGGAAGGGAGTGTCTATTTAAAGTGTTAGCTTTTCTGCGCTTGCCTAAGAAACACTCAGGCACAGCTCTGAGCCACCCAGCTCTGCACTGGATCCCAGATCCCTATGTAAAGCAGAGCAAATCTGGGAGGCTGACATGGACCTTGGCACCCCTCACTGTGACTGTGGAACACTGACATTCTTGTTGAGGGTGACTAAGAGAGACGAGTTGCCTTGGTTGGAAATTAGTCAGATGGCATTTCCTTAAGCTTTGCTTTCATTTCTCAGAGAAAGGTTGAAATGCATGAAGGACTTGGTCTTCTTTTCAGATTATTTCATGAATGATCCATAGCTGTGGCATAGTTTGCAGAAGCTTAAGGCAAGAGAACTTGATAATGAAGGGACCACCAGGACCTTTCCAAACACCAGGAAAGGTCCAACAGGTGTTAAGCAGGGGGCCTCATGAGGACTCATGACAAATCCTGGATCCTGACTTCCTGACTTGGGAGCAAAGGGCTTTGACCAGGTACACTTTGAGTCTCCTTCCTGCTCTGGTCTCCGAGACCACTCATGAACAGTCATTCACTTAGCACGTCTCTCGTGACGCTTGTGTGTTGGGCTCTGTGGTTGGCCCTGAGAAGGGAATGACATCAAGACCCAGTCAGTTCCTGCCATCAAGGAACTCCAGGTGGAGATAGGCAATAAACCACTGGAAAACACACATTAAAGGTTGTTACCAATCATTATGAAAGAAATAGTGAGGATCTGAGGCACTCAGTTCCATAGCATAAGGAATCACATGGGGGTGGGGGTGGCACTCATTTTAGATGGAAGGTCAGGAATGTCTTCTCTTAGGAGGGGGCTTCTAAGCTGAGACTTAAAGGACAAAAAAAAAAAAAAAAAGCTAGCAATTTAAAAAGATTAAGTCTGGAACTTTCGAGGCAGAACGAATAGAATGTACAAGAGGCTAAGAGGGGAGAAAGTTTGGCCTGTTGGAGAAATTGAAAGAAGACACTTGTGACTTTTGAACAGTGAAGTAGGGAACGGAAGGGGATTGTACAGAATGAAGTGAGAAGGGGAGGCAGGCATGCAAAGGTCAAAATGTTGGTTTCAGTATCACAGCAAGGGGGTTCATTAAGCAAGAAGGTAATACAGCTTGGTTTACATTTTGACTCTCACGGCTGTTTGGGGAATAACCTGAATTGGAGCCAACACAGGAACTGACAGCTATTTCAGGAGGCTACTGAAAGAGACCTGGGAAGAAATGACTGTGGTCAAGTTCAGGTGGAAAGAGGTGGATGAGTTTGATGAATATTTGGACCTCTTGTATTTGGTCAACATAGGACCTCTTGATGGACTAGTATTTGGATAATCATTTGGGGTGGGGGGAGTGAGTGGGAGTGGTCACTGAATAAGGGCTAGGTGAGATGAGTACATAAGACAAACACGATGTGGTCTTATGTCCAGACCTTTATGAGCTCACAGTTCATGCAACTCTCACAGAAGCAGGTGAGTTACAATAGTTTCAATAGCAATTTGTTGTACGATAGAGTTACAATTGACATGCTCTTTTATTTTCACACCGTGGAGGAGAAAGACATCAGTAACAGAGGAGGAAGAAGAGGTTTCAAAAAGAAGTAGGCCTGTGAGCTGAGCCATGAATGACAGGTTCTGGTTTAGCAAGCAGAGAAGGGAGTAAAAACACTAGAAAGCACACAAGCAGAGCCAGTGTGGTGTGAAAACACAGGCTGTGATTCAGGAACGGTGAGTGGTGTTAGACAGGGGCCAATTCTATGAGACCTGGGTTCTATCTCTCGGTCAAGAACAACCCCTGGAGAAGGAAATGGCAACCCACTCCAGTATTCTTGCCTGGGAAATCCCATGGACAAAGGAGCCTGGTGAGCTACAGTGCATGGGGTAAAAGTGTTGAACACGACTTCTCAACTAAACAGCAATTCAGTGAGTGCATTAGAAAGACGAGGTTGGAAATGTAGACTTGAGGTTGGATTTTGAAGGGCTTGAAACTCTACTGGAGGTGTCTGCATTCATTAAGAATTTTAGAGCGATATTATTAGCTCTAAGATTGGAAAGATAACTCCAGGAATGAGACCCATGGTGGTGTAGGATTAGCTTCATCACTGAGTGATTTGACATTGGAATGGGTTTCCAAGTTATTCTAAAACTCTGTTACTGTGGCGGGAACAGGGATCCAACACATCACCCCTTTTGCCAGGTCTGTTCTCTGAACCAAATCAACCATGAAGCAAAAGGTAATATTCATATCAAACAGCTGTAGAGATGGACCTTGTGCCAGACACTGTTCTAAATGTTTCATGCATCTTAACTCATTAAATTGTTACAACTCTAAGCAGGTAAGAGTAGGAATTTAAATCTCTGCTCTTTGAGGCCATCACTGATGCCCTCACCCACAAGGTCTTTCTACCTCTGAATGAATGTAGCATGAAAATATTACTTTTATTATACAAAACACCACTTTGGAAAATGGTCTTATACCTGCAGGCAAGTGGACTTCCTCATCTAAACCCCAGAAACATCTGGCTTCTAGGCATAGATGCACCTACCTGATACATCTGAGACAGAGCTACCTACAAGACATGGAATGCTGGAATAGCTCAGATTTCAACAATAATTGTTTCATGAAATTCCTTGCATGGGCAAGAACAATGGCAAATATGTGTGCTTTCTGAGCAGTCCATTTCTGGACAGTAGGGGGTAGGACTCAAGGAACTGGATTACACGTGCCTAGGTTCTCCTTCCAAAGCATGAATTATACGAAGCATTCCTCCTTCGGGGAGTGACAGTTGCCCCTCTGAGAGAGATAGTACTGGTATACTAGCATGGGACAACTTATCCCCATGGAAGGGTGCACCAAGAGCAAAGTGAAGTCGCTTAATCATGTCCGACTCTTTGCGACCCTGTGGACGGTAGCCTACCAGTCTTCTCCATCCATGGAATTTTCCAGACAAGAGTACTGGAGTGGGTTGCCATTTACTTTTCCAGGGGATCTTCCTGACCCAGGGATAGAACCCGGGTCTCCCACATAGCAGGCAGATGCTTTACCATCTAAGCCACCAAGGATCATGGCTACCAAGAGCAAAGAAACTCAACATCTGATACCTAGCACAACTGAGTCTGCCTAATAGAGATATATGGTTTGATGTAGTAGACTACAATATACTTAGCACTGAAATTATGTCGGCAGAAAATCAGCATGTTGATATTCTTTATTCAATAAATAGACAAATATTCATTGCTACAAGGACTCCAGCATTATAATTAGAACTATCATTAAAAATATTTAAGATCTTTTATACTGACTGATACTATCAAAGGGCTTCCCAGGTGGCTCAGTTGGCAAAGAATCCACCTGCCAATGGAGGAAACATAGTTTTGATCTCTGGGTAGAGAAGACACCCTGGAGAATCTTTCCTGGGAAATCCCATGGACAGAGGAGACTGGCAGGCTACAGTCCATGGGCGGTTGTGAAAGAATCAGACATGACTGAGTGATTAAACAAGAACAAATACTATCAGAGTATACATCCCTCATTTAACCAGATGTTCTGAACAATTCTCAATAAACAAATTTGTTGAACCCAGAGATAATTTCATATCCTTTCTGCTGTGACGTGTGTGTGTGTGTGTGTGTGTGTGTGTGTATGCATCAGGAGAAGAAAGAACAATTCAGACCTCATGGAATCCATAGAATTTTAGAAATGTTAAAGTCACCACATTCTTAAGATGTCTGTCCCCTGCCTTGATGTCATATGTGACAGTGAAGTGAAGTGAGTCACTCAGTCATGTCTGACTCTTTGCGACCCCATGGACTATACAGTCCCACATGGAATTCTCCAGGCCAGAATGCGAGAGTGGGTAGCCTTTCCCTTCTCCAGGGGATCTTCCTAACCCAGGGATCAAACCCAGGTCTCTCGCATTGCAGGCAGATTCTTTACCAGCTGAGACACAAGGGAAGCCCACCATATGTGATAGACAGCATACAATTAGCGGTTAGAATCCTTTGTACTGAGGAGATAAATCCAAATTAGAAATATTTTTTTCACTGAAGGGTGGAGAACTGCAAACTAGATCTCCCACAATGAGCTAGTCCTATATGTATCAACATAAGCTCAAAACACTGTAAAATAGTTACCCAAGTTTATTAAAAACTAAGGAAAGAAGATTGGGTAACATGGAAACTGCTAAAGTTACACACTAGTAGCATAACATTGGGGCTTCCCTCTTAGCTCAGTTAGTAAAGAATCCACCTGCAATGCAGGAGTCCTGGGTTTGACTCCTGGGTCGGGAAGATCCCCTGGAGAAGGAAATGGCAACCCATCCAGTATTCTTGCCTGGAGAATCCCATGGACAGAGGAGCCTGGCGGCCTACAGTCCATGGCGTCTCAGAGTCAGACACGGTTTAGCAACTAAACCACCACAACATATCATTACATGACCATTTGTGATAAACAAAAAAGTGAAGTGTGTACACACACACACAAATACTTAGATGAGTTTGTTATAAAACAATGGCAGATCATTGGAGAGAGGTCCCTGTCTATAGCTTTTCAGACAGAGTTAGAAGTAATGATAATCAAGAATCATATAAGCTTCCTTTCAGTTGTAGAAAACAGCAACAAAACAAAGCTTCACAGCTTGTGCTTGCTTGAAACTTTACTGTTACTGGAGGTGAGAGATCATCAGTAAGAGCCTGATGTAAGCAAAGAAGTGGGGGGTATTGAAGTTCAATGCAAAACGGTGGCCAGGGAGAAGGCACGAGATTAGGAGTCAGCAGACACTGTCCTGCCGCCTGCTGATCTTGTGTTAGCCTGGTCAGGTCACTTCGACTCGATATGTGTCAGTTGCCTAATCTGGAAACTAGGAGAAATTGCTGCAAATTGTGTCTGAATTCCCTTCATCTTGAAGATGCTAGCATCTTACATGCAGTTTTAGAAGTCCAACTCATATCTCTGCCAACTCCCTGTACAGTGTGACTTTATTAGAAAATGCAGTTTAATTATCATTCATTCTTCCCATATCCATAGCAGATATGACAAATGGCCAATATAAGTAGCATCAGTTAATGATAAATAATAAATCAAGTTTTTCTGACACACATCCCCCCCCCCAAGCTATTAGATCATTATCTTAATGTTCCCTCTGAGTGAGAAAATGGACAAAAAACATGTTTATTTTCCATCTTGAACATTACTGAACCACATTCCATATAATTTAGTATAATTAAATCAACACATTAATACATCTATAATTGGCCAGTGTTGATTTCTCCCAGACACAGGAAAGTCAGATATACATGTTTTCATAATTTGTCTTCTTATTTTCAATATGATCTATTTAACCAAGTATCCAAAAAGCTGGGTGGGTTAATATGAAAATGCCCAAGGCAGTAATCTAAAATGTACAATTTAAATCATTTGATTTTAAAAAACCTTAGACCTTTTTTAAAGGCAATTCTTTTACCTTTGCGGCTGAAATTCTAATCTGCTACTTCCTCTTATGAAGATTAGGCGGTTACAAAGAAAGATGTCAAAAGGTAATCCTAAGCCTCCACAGTAAAGAATCAAAGGAAATCAAATAATATAAAAAGAGAAATACATTTCTGATATCACAAATCTTATTACTTGGATTTGAAGACTGGGTGACCATGGGATACAGCCTAAAAAATAGGCCCTTAATCTTAATATTGATCATAAAAAGATAAAAATAAAAAACAGAGGTCACTCAAAGTGGAATTATAAGGTTCTTATACAGTCTTCAACCACATAACATTAGGCATGCAGCAATTAACAAATATTCCTGTGTTCTTGCTGTTGAGGGAGGTGGGATGAGTGGGAGGGGCATTTAGTGGTACTGTGCAGAAATGTTTATTTATTTTTCTAAGATGCAGAGTATTTATTTTTAGCATAGACTATACATTTGAAGTAATGTTTTTCAGTAAGAAAAACAAGCTGAAAATAATAACCTGCTGCTGGAGAGAACAGAGGGTGGCTCTAACAGAAGAATTAGCATGCCTGCACCAAACAGAAAACACGGACTCTACAAGCATGAGAGAAACAGAGTTAAAGCTAAGATGACCAACTGTTCCACTTTCCCAGGACTGTAGAGGCTTTAACACTGGAAGTCCAAAGTTTCCAGAAACGCTTCGGTCTGGGTAAACCAGGACAGCTGGCTTCCCCAACTGCAGCGTCTTGCAGCCATCCTATAACAAGCAAAGACAGAGGGTCTTCATTATCAGTGACACAAGACTTGAGAGCTAGAAGCATGAGGCCCTTATAGATGCTGTAAATCAAAAGAAATTCACAGAAGCTCCCAGGACCAAAATGAGATGGTCCTCTTAGCTATGTTGTTTAAACACATCATTAATTGTCAAGCAAGCAACCAGTAATTAAACTGCAAACCCATCACATAGTCTCTCTAGTGTCCTGTATGTAGGTTTGGGAAGCTTAAATTTCAAAGACTGATCACATGGCCCCAATTCATCTTCTGCCCAGGAAGAATCAGCATTTTTATCAAAGACCCCTTCTTGTTCATCCCTGGTTCAATTAAAACACAGAATTTGCTCAAGACATGGCTTGAGACCAGAGCTTCTCACATTGGAATCACCTTGGAATCTTGTGAAATGCAAATTTTTATTTGGTAGAAGGGGATTGGAAGGGGTCTTTCCCCATGAGTTGGCTCTTCGCCTCAGGTCACCAAAGTACTGGAGCTTCAGCTTCAGCATCAGCCCTTCCAATAAATATTCAGGGTTGATTTCCTTTAGGATTGACTGATTTGATCTCCTTGCAGTCCAGGAAACTCTCAAGAATCTTCTCCAGAACCACAATTTGAAAGCATCATATCTTTGGCACTCAGCCTTCTTTATCACATCTGCACATGACTACTGGAAAAACCATGACTTTGACTATAAAGACCTTTAACAAGTTACTTTACCCATCTCCAGCTTATTTCCCTATCTGTCCGTGAGTACGATGATAAAACCTCCCAGTTAAGGATTATTTCAAAGAATGAGTGAGATTATCAATGTGAAAGTCAAGAAGCAACAATCAGAACCAGACATACAACAGCAGACTGGTTCCAAATCGGGAAAGGAGTACATCAAGGCTGTATATTGTCACCCTGCTTATTTAACTTATGTGAAGAGTACATCATGTGAAATGCCAGGCTGCATGGAACACAAGCTGGAATCAAGATTGCTGGGAGAAAAATCAATAACCTCAGATACAAAGATGACACCATCCTTATGGCAGAAAGAAAGAAGAGCTAAAGAGCCTCTTAAATGAAAGTGGAAGAACAGAGTGAAAAGTTAGTTTAAAACTCAACATGCAGAAAACTAAGATCATGGTCCCAACACTTCATGGCAAATATATGGGGAGACAATGAAAACAGTGAGAAACTTTATTTTTTTTGGCTCCAAAATCACTTCAGATGGTGACTACAGTCATGAAATTAAAAGATGCTTGCTCCTTGAAAGAAAAGTTATGACCAACACAGACAGCATATTAAAAAGCAGAGACATTACTTTGTCAACAAAGGTCCATCTAGCAAAAGCTATGGTTTTTCCAGTAGTCACATATGGATGTGAGAGCTGGACTATAAAGAAAGCTGAGCACCGAAGAACTGATGTTTTTGAACTGTGGTGTTGGAGAAGATTCTTGACAGTCCCTTGGATTGCAAGGAGATCCAGTCAACCCTAAAAGAAATTAGTCCTGAATATTCATTGGAATATTGAAACTCCAGTACTTTGACCACCTGATATGAAGAACTGACTCATTTGAAAAGACCCTGATGCTGGGAAAGATTGAAGGTAGGAAGAGAAGGGGACAACAGATGATGAGATGGTTGGATGGCATCACAGACTCGATGGACATGAGTTTGAGTAAGCTTTGGGAGTGGGTGATGGACAGGGAAGCCTGGTGTGCTGCAGTTCATGGGGTTGCAAAGAGTAACTGAGTGACTAACTGAACTGATCGATGTGAAGAATCTGGCACCACACCTTGTGCTGAATAGGAGCTTAATAAGTGATATTTCCCCTTGCCACCTGAGTGGTTTGGGGGTACAATAATTAATAAGACACCCATACCAGTTTTCAGTCTACTTAGAAGACAGGAAATAGAGACATACATGCTACTATTAGAGACATACAATGAGGAAAAGCCAGCATCTATTTATAGGAAGCTCACCATGTTTATGTGCTCTGTTGCTTGGCAGGGTACCTCTGGAGAACTTCAGATTTTTCTGTGGTTGGTCACTGCTTTGGTTTTTGGTTTGTGGGGTTTGTTTGGCTTCATTTTACTATAGTGTTGGAGGCAGACATGATTTGGCAGATGTTTAGAGTAATAGGTGTGCCTTACTTTTGATGTCTTTAAGAACACAGAGTCTTTGAGGACTGGAGCAATGTCTTTCTACAGATTGTATTTTCTAACAAATAGTGAGGTAGTTCCTGAGCATTAAAAAATGCTTCTCCAGATTACATAAGAGGCTATTCTTCAGGAAGCAGAGTGACTTAGTGTGAGAAAACTAAAGAAAATCAGCATATTCCACATGAATCTTGTTCAGCTTGACCAAGGGCCAATGTGATTAGTGAGTTAATAGAGAAATCGGAAATGAATCCTCTAATTTACTTAGGACTTGGAAGAAGTCTTAAACCTGATCTTTCCCAGATAAACTGTGATGGTGATTTGAGGTTGATAATGATGATCCATTGGAAATAGAATTGCTGACCCAGGACTTAGGAGACGTAGGTTGAATTCCCACTCACATTCCTAACTAGATGTGTTAAATATCATTCAACATTTAAGTGACACTAATTTACAATGAATCCCACTACCATCTCATTTGATCCCTATACCCTCCTTTGTAATATAACTATCCCTATTTCACAAATGAGTAAGTCGAGGCTTGGGGTTTATAAATGATGAAGTCTTAGATACTAGGCTAGTCCACAGTGGCACCAACTATGAACCCCAGCTGCATCTCATTTCCAAAGACTTTAGTCTTCCCACTAAAGTCAGCCATAATCAATATCAGGCAGTTAATTTACTGTCTGTGCCTCAACTTCTTCATATCTTGGCCCTACTTACTTCACAGTGATAACATAATAAAAATATGAGTTAATAATGGAAAAGAGCCTTGAAAGTACAAAGTCCTGTACAAGCCTAGAGTATTAGGATGGTTCAAGAAGTGTGGCAGTGGATCAGAGCAAGGCGTGTGTGTCAGTACACCCACCACCCTCACTGAAGTCTATGAACAAGGCACCCTGAAGTTTTCATTATTTTTTAGTTAACACTCCGCATTTCTAAAAGCCTCCTGGAATATTTTACTTTCACTAGCCAATTTTTGTTAATCCCACTTGGGCTGAGTCCAAACTTAAAACAATTTCATCCGAAAAAAAATTTTTTTCAACTTCCATACAGTTCAGAGTATAAAGTCCTCTTTCACAGAGAGTAAAAACAAGGTTTACAGTGGAAATGATGTTGTCAACAGGCCAGGGGCCTGTTTGCTCCTCAGCCAATCACCCAGAGCTGAGGGAGTGGAGGAGGGAGTCTGGCTTCAGAGGTCAGACTCAACGTCACTTCACCCAGCACCTCCTGTGAAGAACTTTGTGAAAGTCCTGGGCTTGCAATGAACTTACGATGCTGGAGCTTGCTTCCATGAACCATATAGTTTGGGAGAGTAACTTCTCCAATCATCCAAAAGAAACACAGGCTACGGATCAGCATTGGTCTAAACTGGCTGGATCATTAAACCTGAAATCCAAGGCTGTTAACGAGGTAGGGCAAGTGGGCCCCTTGCCAAAGGGTTTTCAGCCTCAGGTAGACTTTACTTAAACAAGGCCACGAACTCTTTCAGCTACCTCCTTTCTTTAATGCTTCTTAGCGAATTTGAAACAAGTGATGAATTAAGAGCTGCTATTACTGAGCGTACAGAAATAAAGCCTTCCCCCCAGATGGGCTAGAGAAGGTTATCCAGTCACACGACAGCTACAATCCAGTGGTGACGTATCTAGGATGGACAAAGGATGGAAGAGGGTCAGGAGTGTAAGAGGATCACCATCCCCCACCCAGTCCTGGGGTGAGCTTGCTGTCCCTAAACCCAGGTGATACACCTGGAGAAGGGCAGAGCCTCAAAATGCAAGAATGGAGGCCTCAGTCCTGGGTCACCTGCACCCAGTTCTCACCTGCTTTAGTAAGAATTTCTAATGTACCACTGTGCCCCATTGTTATGCAAGCTGGTCCCCACATCACACAGGACACCAGGGTCTTCAGAGCTGAAGAATGAAGATTTGGATGAAATAAAATATATATTAAGGTAAAATAAAAGAAATGAAGCCTTCCCTTTCTGTTGCCCATCCCTTCCCAGATTATGCCCAAAGGTCAAATGTACTGTGACACCTGCTCATGCTCAGTGACATCTGACTCTTTGCAACCCCATGGACTGAAGCTCACCAAGCTCCTCTGTCCATGGGATTTTCCAGGCAAGGATACTGGAGTGGGTTGCCATTTCCTCCTCCAAGGAGATCTTCCCAACCCAGGGAATGAACCTGCATCTCCTGCTTTGGCAGGCAGATTCTTTACCACTGAGCCACCTGGGAAGCCTTACTGTGACACCTACATATGTCCAAGTGGACCGTGGTCTTCGTTGCCTGCATTCTTTTGGACCTGATAGCCGCTACCTGAATTCTCATCCCCAAGGCTCCATCACCACCTTCATCCCTCTTTATGATTCTGAATGTGGTCAGAATTTTCTTCTTCCAGAAAGTTGATTCCTCAGACAGTACTTGGGGGCTCCTGGCCTCTACTCTGAGCAGTCTCTATGTTTGCTTCCATCTAAGTATTTATCTTTCCATTTCTTGCCTTTGTTCCCTTGTACTCAACCCCCTGTGAATGCTTCTAACATTTTAATATCTTCTTCTCTACAAACTTGGGATAAGAATGACATGCAGGACTTCCCTCGTGTGTTAAAAATCTGCCTGCCAATGCAGAGGACATTGATTCGATCCCTGGTCCAGGAAGATTCCACACAACACAGAGCAACTAAGCCTGTGAGCCACAACTACTGAGCCCATGTGCCCCAGAGCCTGTGCTTCACAACAGGAGAAGTCACTGCAAGGAGAAGCCCGAGCACTTACAGCTAGAGAAGAGCCCCTACTCAGCACAGGTAGAGAAAGCCCACACATAGCAATGGACATCCGCTGCAGCAAAAAATAAACACATAAATACTAAACCTTTATTAAAAAAAAAAAAAAAAAAAAAGGATGACACGCAGACAAATCATGGCATCTTTAAGGTGGAAGAAAACTGCTCATTATTGCACTTGCATATTGCAAGTACTCAGCCTTGCTTGGTACTCCAAGTGACTTATCTCATCATATCATCCCAAATATACCCTGAAACTGATATTATTATCAATATCATCATCTTACAAGTAAAAAAGCTTCCTCTCAGAGAAGCTATGTAATTTTAGAGAAACTGTCCCAAGGTCACACCAAGAGCAGGATATTCAGAACAGAAGTCCAGATCTGTCTGTGTCCAAACCTCACATCAGTTCTGAGTCACTGTGCTGCTTCCTTTACACTTAAGGATTTATATTTTCGGCTTGAATCTAGCTGAATGCCAAATGCTTTCAAATTTCCTCGGATGGTGACCTGTGGATACTATGGTATATCACCTAGAATCAAAGTGCTCATTTCTCCAGCTTCCAGGAATGCTGATTGCTGATGGGAATTGCCCTTTTTTAAGGCAGCTCCTTTGCCTTTTTGGAGATTTCTTTTATTTATTTATTTATGGCTGCACTGGGTCTTCACTGCTGCCCATAGACCTCCCCTAGTCTCAGAGCACTGGCTTCTCTTGTGGAGCACAGGATCTAGGAGACCAGCCATCAGTAGCTGCAGTATGTGAGTTTAGTAGTTGTGGTACACAGGTTTCGTTGCCCTGTGCCATGAGGATCTTCCCATACCAGGGATTGAACCCATGTCTCCTGTGTGGGCAGGCAGATTCTTAACCACTGGACCACCAGGAAGTCCTTGACAATTTTTTTTAATGCTCCCTCCTGGGTTCAGCCTAATTCAGTGACTGGTCGATACAGAAGTATGGTCTGTATCATAGGCAAGGCCTCTGTTTCAATTCAGGAAAACTGCAGAGTCATGTCAGCTCCAGAGTCCCTGGGATTTGCCGAGGCTTCAGCTGCACCTGTGTTGCAGTTCAGTCTCTCCCTCTGCCCCTCCTTGCTTCCCTCAATCTCTTACAAATGTTGCTCCAGAGGACGCTACCTAGTAAAGTCCCTGCAAGCACATCTCCACCCCCAAGTCTATCCCTCAGGAAACCCAACCACAGAGAAGATGATAGAAAGTCCCTGAGTTCAAATTACTAATCAGAGTAAGACTTTAAGGCAACCTTCTAGCAGTGGTTTGGAGACACAATGCATGGTTCAGAAAGGATGCAAGTCTTTCAGAGCAGAATCTCTGGCTCATAGAGCATAAAATTGCAAAAGCACCCCACTCACTATTTTGGGGTAAAATATATCCCCTGAATGTTATCACTTGATCCAGATGTTGTAAAATTCCCAAGTCTCTTTTGAATGCCTCTCCACCACCATAGTATTAGGCTAGCCTTTCAGGTGTGCCCTGTGGTTAGGGAGGCAGAGTCCGTGAGCACCAGCAGCTCAACACAATCAAACTAGTCCCATCACTGAGATGGTAGTGGCAATTTCTGCTTTTAGAAAAATTAGGACCACTTTTTCAGTGCAGCCAGTCACTGCTATGCTTGCAGGTTTTAAGTAGATGCATTTTTAACTTGGATACTGCTCAGATAAAAGTAGTAAATGATGTAACTGGGAGCCCAAAATCATGCTATATACCCATTCAGCCATCATATATTACTTGTTAGTTAGAATCAACACTCACAGTTTAAAATATCTTGCCTCATTGTCAAAGCTTTTGTGAGATTATATTGGGAAAATATGAACAGTATATGCCTAGAAATGGCAGAGTTTCACCCTGGAGAAGACGCTATGTGACATATGATCATTATAGCTACCTTTATGGCATTCTTACTCTTGTAAATACGTACATTGTTAGATTGCTATTGTTATAAAACAACTACTGCTATCATTCAGCAATTTTTTTTCTTCAAATACCACCTAATTCATTGGGCGTTTACTATTCTGGAATCATATCACTAAGGAGATCCCACGCTTTATCTCCCAAAAGCTCTGTAGAATAGGCAACCCCTCCCTCTTCCATTTTATGGGTGATAAAAATAAAGCTTACAATGTTTAAATATCTTACTGTGGGCCTAAGCCAAGTTTCAAATCCAGGTCTGCAGAATCCAAAACCCTTGGTTTTAATCAATGCAACGCACATGTACATTCTGCCTACATAATGAATCTCTCTGAAGGAATGGCATTTGGAAGAGAGAAAGTAGTCAATCCATATGGTCCTATTGAGTAGTCGTAAGACAAATGAGAAGAAATTACAAAGCAGACAGAGACTTAAAATAAGTGTATCAAACGACCCAGTTCAAACTGTTGTTCAGTCACTAATTCATGTCCAACTCTTTGCAACCCCAAGGACTGCAGCACACCATGCCTTCCTATTCCTCACTATCTCCTGGAGTTTGCCCAAGTTCATGTCCATCGAATCAGTGATGGCCTCCAACCATTTAATCTTCTGTCTCCTTTTGTCTTCGATCTTTCCCTTTCAAACGGATCAAAGTCCAAACTCTAGGGATAGTCAGACACAGCTGAATATAGATACTCAAACAACTCTAGGGCAAGAACAGGTTTCTTCTGTTGGCTTCATTCTCAGGGTTAGACAAAGATGGCCACAAGAACATTGAGGCTCACAAATTATCACTTTAGCAACTCTACCAGAAAGAATGTTTGTCCTTTCCTAATTATGCTATAAAAATCCTAAGATTGGTTATGAATAAGCTGACTTTCATCAGATACAATCCTCAGAACTGATCACTTCGAGATGGTTTACAGTCATGGTCCAGGACTGGGTAACATGTTGACTCTGGATCTAGGAGGTCAGCTTGAAGGAGCTGGAAACTCCTTCCAAAGTATGTGGGTTGAGACAAGGGGAGGGGAGATTTTCCAAATGAGAGACTGACAGAGAGTGAGAGATCCTCGGAAGACAAAAATGTCAGACGCCATCTACACTGAAGCATAGATTTGACATCTTGTAATACACTTTGTTGGAGACCTATTCATATTGGCCTGGCTCTAACATTGTCTGTGCATACCAGCCCAGCCAATTGCTACTCCTCTGCTTCTTTGCTAAAGACTAAAGATTGTTCTGCAATTCTGGCCTCTCATTTACACTTTGGGAATTAACTCTTCTCCATAGCAGATATTAATATAACCAGTAATTGTGCAATCTGGTGAACAAATACCCCAGAAACCTTACCCCTTAGTTTAGATAATTCTGAGGTTCCTAGACTTTCTCTGCAAGATTAAACCCTAATGATCCAAAGCAACAACTTGATTTAAAATACACCCTTTGTTTATTTCCCTGTCAATCCCCCATGGAAATTCTGCACATCCCTGAAGAATAGGGATACCAGGATAACCTCACAAATAAACTAATTGCACTTAAATCCTATCTCACAAGTCAAAAATAAGGAGATAGGCTGTTTCACATGGTAGTGAACTTCATGGCAGTCAAAGCATTCATGAATATACGAAGGCATTTGCAGAGACTTGGGAATAAAAGGGATGATAGAACTGAAGGACCCACATTTAGATCTTGCTGTCCTATCTAATGCTAAGTTGAATCATTATTTATTTGACTTCACTCTTACAGAAAAAGACTCCAAGTTCATACTTTGGATTTTGAAATTTACGAATGAGTTAAAAAAGTTCTCTGGGGAGGACTTTTTTCTAGAGGTTGTTGAAAAGTACGATGTTCAGCCTCTTTTGTTGTGGCACATTCTTACAAAATGACCTTTGTTTGCTCGGCTCTTCTTCAGTTTAGGAGGTGCTCAAGGTTACTAGAATATGTCATTTCCTTGGTCCTGACTAGTTTTAAATTTTGACACCCACCATCATCCAGGCAGAGAAAGAGCCTTCAGAAAAGAATTTTTAAAACAAAGGATGCATACAGCTGCCACAGAGAAGTAGGTGAGGGTGTGTCATCAACTTAAGTTCTTTGAGTTCTTTTGGACATACGCCCAGGACACAGAAATGTAAAGGAAGTGATTTTTCTCAAAATAAACTTATCAATCAAAAAAAAGATAAAGAAAATAACTATTTCGTCTTTTTGATGTGAGAAAGAATGCATGTCATATGGAACTTATTCCCAAGTAATATCTTTTATTTCCCCACTGGTAGTTTTCCACAACTCACTCATGAAACACTAATAATAGGTAGAATTTGTTGAGTGGTAACTCTGTGCTGAGCATGATGAAAACTCCTTAATACAAATTATTACATTGACTCCTCTCAAGAAAACGTGTGCATGGCATCAGCATATTAAGTTCACACAACAAGGAGAGGCAACTCTCTGTATGTCTAATGGCATATTAGTAATGCCTTCAAAAGGCAATGCTTAAAACATTGAGCATTTATATTGCTCACAAGACTATGGGACAGCTGGGCCATTTTCTTGGCCTCAACCAGGCTGGCTTATGCATCTGTGGTCAGCCATGAGTTAAAGATGGCTCCAGGGAAAATGGCTCTGCTGAGCTCTTTTGGACTCACTCACATGTTTGGGGTCAACTGGCAATTGGCTAAATTATGATGCTCTTGGTTGAGTCAGCTGGGTTCTCCATCAGCTGGTCTCATGCTCCAGGAGGCTAGAACAGGTTTGTTTTTATATACTCACAGGTTATTACTGTTCCTCTCTGATGGGGTGCTTGGAGCCATTCCCATATTCCGAATGCCTTCTCATAAGTTTTGGGTCTACTGGGCCCATCAGCTCCCTTAATCTATGAGCTCTGGCTTTATTAACACAACCCCAATTTGGGTTCTGTTTTGTTTTTTTACTTTCCCTTTACCTCCTCTTCCTTTTAAAATTTCACCTTCTTTGAATTCATAGATACAGAGAATAAACTAGTGGTTACCAGTGGGGAGAGGGAAGGAAGGAGGGGCAAAATAGGGATAGGGGAAAAAGAAGTGTTATGGGATTACATGAAATCATGTGTGTGAAACTTTGGAAAATTATAAAAATACTACAGAGTTTAAAGAATCTTTCATCATTAAAAAATTAAAAATTAAAGTGTGCCTTCTCTTTTTTAAGTATTATAACAGTGTTTAAGTCTATAAATCTTCTAAAAAATCTTATTGTATTCAACTGAATTTGGTTTCTCATCCATGGCAAATGATAGGAAAGAGGACTCTCACCCCCATATTTTTATAAATGGTTTTGAAACCAAAGGGCAGGTATCTGCCTTTCTCTCTTGTCATCTCTTCTGTGAGTTCAGACCCATCTTTCCAGTCAGTGGCAAGGCTATAAACATTGATGCTGTTATCTCATTGGTTCATTCATTATTCAGTGGTCTTCTGCCAAGACACTCTTCAATGCAAGGCTTTGTATTAACTGCTTGGGACGTGAATGGGTGAAACCCAGTCTTGGTCCTTGAAGAGTTAGCAGGCTTCTGGATGAGGCTGTGATATAGACAAGTCTCTTCAGGTAACCTTGGGCTTGTTGAGATACACACATCTTTGGGGTTTCTTCTGTACTCTTCTTCTATGTCCCAAGAGGACTCTTGTATAGAGAAAGAAGTCTGGGTAACTGGGTGTTATTGGGGAGGACCATCTGGCTCCTGAGCTGTCTTCCGCTGCAGGCTTCCTTGGCAGAGGAGATGCCCTCATTCATCCCCAGCCACCATGCTGGCCTCCTCTGCCAATGTCAGGTGCCGCTGTGGCCTCCCGTCTTGAAGTCTACACTCTGCAGGGACACCTCTAGAGTCCAGATCTCCTCCAGGCTCAGAATCTTTTACCCTCTGGGGGCTGGTGGTCATCATGATAAGCTGTGGGTCTCTCTGCACAGGTGGTGGTGTGGGAGTTAGCTTCAGCCCCCTCTTGGCTCATCCACCACCCCTACACTGCACTGGATGGTAGCTTCTTGCTGACTGTGCTTCTCTGAAGGGCTTGCAGACTCCCAAGGCTCTGCCCAAGGATGCAGGAACCAAGTTCTGATGTTGTCAAGTTCTCTTCAATGATATTAGGTTTCCTTAGCCTCTAGCTTGACACTTCACACCAAGGGGTAAAGAGAAAAACCAGGGGAGGGCTTGAGAACATATAACATGATAGGATTTACATTTTAAAAGGATGGCCTGACTGCTATGTTGGGAGAAAATTATGGGTAAATCAAAGGCATAAGCAAGGAGGTCAGGTATCAGACTATTGAAATAATCCAAATAAGAGATGATGGTGCCTTGAACCAGAGTGGTCATGTTAGAGATGGTGAGAAGTAGGTGGGTCCTAGACATACTTTAAAAATAGAAATAACAGGATTTGCTAATGAAATAGATGTGGGGTGTGACTGAAAGAGAGGAATTAGGAACTTTGCATCTAACACAAGGTTGTGCAAAAAATTCATTCGAGTTTCTCTGTAAGATGGTATGGAAAAACCTGAACAAACTTTTTGGCCAACCCAATAGAAGGGTGGAGTCCCATCTACAGAGGGGTAGAAGGATGCAGAGAGGCAGGCTGGGGACAGAAGAAGTTGGGAGTTGGTTTCTGGTACAATCTTATATATTCACACAGAGATGTCAGACGTAGTTGGTTGTATTCTGTGGCAAACTCAGAGGAGCCCCAGGCTTGGTGTATCATTTTGGGACTCATCAGTGTATGGATGTTATTAAAGTCGTGAAACTCCATGCCAGTGAGTGTAGAGAAAGATGATGTTCAAAGCTGAATCCTAGAGTACACCAAAGTTTGGTGGTTGGGGAAATGAGCAGCAAAGAGCAGAGGAGACTGAGATGGAGCCAGTGGAAAACAGAAGAATGGTATCCTGGAAGAAATGAGGAATTCTTTTCACTGCAGAGGGAGTGATCACTTGTTCAAATGCTACCAATAGGTTAAGGAAGATTAAGAATGAAGTTTGCAACATGCAGGTCTCTGGAGAGACACTAACAAGAGACATTTCATGAAGTGGAAAGGAGATAAGCCCAAATGGCATGAGTCCAAGAGAGAACGGAGAGAGATATAAAGACAATAGGCATCTCTTTGAAGGAGTTTTGCTAAAAGGAGGAGCAGGAGCAGGGAATATGTGGCAACAGCTGGAAGGGAACAAGGCATGCAGAAAAGGGAGTTGTTTAGGATAAGAGGAATTACACACCAGCTTCGTTTGCTAATAAAAATATTTGTGCAGAAGAGATAAAGGATGCTTGTAGGGGCAAGGTCCCTGTATAGGGAAGAGAGGATGGGTTCTGATGTAAAAGTGCAGAGGTAGGTTCTGCACATAAACACAGATGTGTGTCATTCATACTGACTAGGAGCAAGTGCAGGATATAGGATATAGTGCCAGGATATAGTCCAGATACGTACAAGGTAGAAGTGCTGGAGAGACTGTGAGAAAATTGTCTTCTGTTTCCTTCTATTTCCCCAGTTAAACAGGAAAAAAGAGCAAAAGATGGTAGGTCACTGTGCAGTCAAAGCTTTTTAGAGCTGCTGTCCTGGAATGTAACAAGTTGGGAAGAGTGTGGTGATGGGAGAGTGTGATACTTGAAGCTGAGATTACAGAGAGGTGGTGGTTATTTGAGTGCCAAGGTCTGGGGGGGATAGAGAAGAGACCATGTGACTGCCAGGATTATCTTCACTGATACTGAAATCACCAGCTGATGATATGAAGAGTAATTAAAATGATGAGAATGAGTCAGGAGTTATACACTTTTCAGAATAAAAAGGGAGAGGGCCTTGATCACAGGTCTGCAGATGTCTGTAACAAGGAGGGGGATGAGAGGTATAAATTGATGATATAAACTTCAAAGTAGATTTTCAGAGAAGAAAGAGGGAGAAGAGTCTGGATACAATCATGGGAAAACAGGAGGACATCTCTCCCACCTCCAGGCTAATGGTAGAGGGAGTCCAAAAAAATTAAAATAACTTTGTGGGGGGACAAGATTCCTAGGAGTATCTGAGTTTCTGTTAGATCAAGACAGTAGAATAGAATTCACTAGAGTTTACAAGGAAGAGGTTAAGGATATAGTTATTGTTTGTTGTTCAATCACTAAGTCACATCTGAGTCTTCTGCAACCCTCTGAGCTATAGCCCACCAGGCTCCTCTGTCCAGGACCTTTCCCAGGAAAGAATGCTAGAATGGGCTGCCATTTCCTTCTCTAGGTGATGTTCCTGACCCAGGGATCGAACCTGCTGCTCTTGTCATGTCTCCTCTGTTGTAGTTGGATTCTCTACCTTTGAGCCCTAGGTGATATTGCTAATGACTGATCTGGAATTGCAGAGAGTACATTGGGAAAATTTGGGAATTGGTGAAGAGAGATCTATATATTACATACAGAGCTGTACACAAACACTAGGGGGATATTTAGGGGAAAAATAATGACCTAGGGCTATTGGGTTTCTTATGGTGTCTGATGGAAATGAAGATCAAGATGGCCTCCAAGACACTGGTGATGAGTCTATGAACGTAGTGGCAAGTAGAGTGTGTGGCTTTTCCTGGTGCTCCCAGAACTCTAGGACATTCTTTTCTCTTCCCTCAGTGGTTTATGGAAACCAGGGGAGAAAGGGCGTTAATAGAAACAATAAAACTTGATTACCTTTTCATTCTTGCTGATTGTCCTTTGCTTTGTTCATTCATCAATTCATGGAACAAATATCTATTTGAGGTCAACTAAACCTGAATGCTAGATTTAATACAGCAGTGAGACAAAAGTCAGTTTCTTCTCCCATGGAACCTTCAGAGTATTTGCAAAAAATTGACTTCATTCACTCAACCAACAAATACTTGTAGGGTGACAAGATCAGATTTGCGTTTTTCTCTTAAAGCTTGATCTGGCTTCACTATGGAAAATGGATTCATGTAGGGCATGGGTGAGACAGAGAAACCAGTTGGTATATCAGCGTTGGGGTCCAAATGAGAGGCTAGAGAATATAGTGGGACGTTATAGAGATAGAGGGTGTTTCCAGGTGGCTCACTGGTTAAGAATCTGCCTGCTAATGCAAGAGACGCAGGAGACTTGGGTCTGATCCCTGGGTCAGGAAGATCGTCTAGAGGAGAAAATGGCAACCCAGTCCAGTATTCTTGGCTGGAAAATCCCATGGACAGAGGAGCCTGGCAAGTTGCCGTCCATGGAGTTGCAAAGAGTCAGACAGGACTTAGCAACTGCACACATGTGCAAAGCAATAGAAAGAGGTGGATGGATTTGAA
The DNA here is from genome assembly GCF_963930625.1 of Muntiacus reevesi. Taxonomy (NCBI): domain Eukaryota; kingdom Metazoa; phylum Chordata; class Mammalia; order Artiodactyla; family Cervidae; genus Muntiacus; species Muntiacus reevesi. Next base: position 65,124,157 of record NC_089260.1, read on the forward strand.
ATACATTTGTGACCATATGTAAACAATGGGATGTGATGATAGACAGGAAGTGAGGGAAATGATAGTGTCAAAGACAATTTCTACATTTTTGACTTAATTGCCAAATGAATAATAATGTTGTACACTGAGACTGGATATACTGGAGATGACCAGTTTTGGGGGAAGAGAATCATAGGTTTATGTGACATATTCAGATGAAGTTAAAGTAGCTATTAGAAAATATTAACACTTGATATTTGTTGTATATTCTGCTCTACATCAGGCATCCTCCTAAGTGCTTAACAGTTATTAAGTCAGTGACTGTATGCATTCTAAGTCGCTTCAGTCATATCTGACCCTTTCAATCCCATGGACTGTAATCCATCAGGCTCCTCTGTCTATGGGATTCTCCAGACAAGAATACTGGAGTGGGTTGCCATGTCCTTCACCAGGAGATCTTCCCAACCCAGGGATTGAGTCCTCATCTCTTATATCTCCTGCATTGGCAGGAAGGCTCTTTACCACTAGTGCCACCCGGGAAGCCCCATTATAACAAGATAGTAGAAATTCTTCTCCATTTTGTAAAGGAAGAAACTGAGGCTCTGAGTGATTAAATAACTCCCAAGGTCACATCTTCCTTGGTGGTTCATATGGTAAAGAATCTGCCTGCAATGCAGGAGACCTGGGAAGATCCCCTGGAAAAGGGAATGGCAACCTACTCCAGTATTCTTGTCTGGAGAATCCTATGGACAGTGTAATCTGCTGGGCTATACTCCATGGGTTTACAAAGAGTCAGACACAACTGAGTGACTAACACTTTCACTTTCAGGGTCACACTAGCTGTCAGTCCATTCCAAAGGCCCTGGCTTACCCACTACTCTATGCCGTCTTCCTAGGGGTTACTTAAATATCTGAATATCTAACACCTCAAAGAAGGGATCTGGGCTGGAAGTAGAAGCTTCAACCGTAATCAGGGACAGTATGACCCAACAAAAAAAACCACACATAGAACAAAATTATCAAGAGTCTGAGAAATTGGCAGAAATAAGAGGGGTTCCAGAATATCATGTTGAGAAATACTTGCTTTTTAAAGGAGGTTAGGGGAATGAGTTTCTCAGGGCTGCCATATAAAAAAGAAGCTCAAACGAGTGGCTTAGAGCAACAGAAACACATTTTTTTTTCACGGTTCAGGTGTCAGCAGAATCAGTTCCTTCTTAGGGTTGAGAAGGGGATCTCTTCCAAGTTCCTCTCGTAACTTTTGGTTGCTGCCATTCCTTGGTGTCCCTTGGCTTGTAGAAGCATCATTTCAACCTCTGCCTCAATGGTATCTTTCCCTCTGTCTCTACATCTCTCTGGGTCTCCAACCTCTCTCTCCTTATAAGAACACCAGTAATGGGATTGAGGGCCCATCCTACTCCAGTACAGCCTTATCTTAATTTGATTACATCTACAAAGAATAAGGTCAGATGCAAAGTCATGAATTTTGGGAGGACACTATTCAACCCACTACAGTAAGAAAAATGACATTATAGCAAACCAGTTTTGTTCTACCTTGACTATACACCAATACCTTGCAGTTTTTCAGATCACTTGATTTGAGCTCCTCACCAAAGTCCTAATTTCTTCCTCATTGGGAATGTCTGTGATCATATAGAGCAGTTACTTGGTCATGACTTTTGCTAGATGATCACATTTCTCTTTTCTCTAGGTCAATGGTTATTAAATTTGTTAAAACAGATGCTGGTTCTAACCCCCAGAGTTTCTAATTCAGTAGTTCAAGGGTGTGACCCCCCAAATTTGCATTTTTTTAAACAAGTTCCCAGGTGATGTTGATGTTGATTCAGCTAGTTCTGAACCACATTTTGAGAATCACTGCTCCAGACTCCAAGAAGTCTGCTTTCTACAACTCTATCCTTGGGTAAAAGAGCTCACAATTGCATCAATTATTTATTTCTCTGTTTCCTGTGTGTAGTTCATGACTAGATACACTAAAACCCCCAACAGATGCAAGAATGCTGGTGCTTATGCTGACATTGTTATCCTAATAATGATAGTTAACCGCTTTCTGTATCCCACTACAAGTTTCAAAGTGCCTTCCCAGCCTCTATTTAATGTAACTTTCTCATGAGTGATAAGTTGGATGTTGTTGCCCCATTTTACCAAAGAAACCTTCCCTTCAGAGGAGTCAAGTATCTTGAGGAATATCATCACCCACTGGTAGTAGAATCTTTGTCACAAATTCCAGGCTTTTCATTCTAGGGCCAGTGTAATCTCAGCTCCTCAGCAGCTGTTTCGTAGCTTCAGAACCCAAATTTTGATGAAAAGATCTGGGTGGTGCTCCATGAAAAATAACTACAGTTGAGACAACTTGCAATTTTGTTTTCTAAGGCATTTTTGCTACCAGCTACAAGATCAAGGTGGTGGTGATGTTTTCTTTTATTCCCTTCTGCTTATCCTAGCAGAGGACTTATCAGCCTAGTTCATCAGAGTACTTTGTTCTCTGTTCCCTCTGTTTGTCCAAAAGGCAAGCTTTGTATATACATGTCAGAGCACATTTCCCGACACTAGTTCTCTGAAGTTAATCTGTCCCTGACTATTCCGAGGAACTAAGTCAGGTAAACATAATGTGAGCTGTGTTTTCTCTTATTGCTTCAACCTTCCTCCTCTACAACTTCACCTCTTTTCAGGATCACATATCTGGCAAGTGGTAAAGCTGAGATTTGAACCTATCTAGTCTACATCGCTAACCATTTCATACTGCCCTGCTCCCAGACCTCAAGAGTTCTCATTTTCTAACAAAGTCTTGGTAAATTCCTGAACCCAACACTGACAGTACACAACCAACTCACTCATGTTTGCATCTGCTATGTGCTCCAGGAAGGCCAGCTCCTCTAAGCAGCAGTTTCTAGCTCACTTGTCATGCTCACTCCTGTCTCTGTGACATGCATCAGAGTCATCAAAAACACAAGTTTTGGAGCCAAATAATTCTAAGATATAACTTCTCACTTCTTTCATTACATTGTAACCTTGAGCAAGTCACTGATTTCTGTTACCACCATCTCTTCATCTATAGAATGGGTACAACAACCACCTTGCTCAGTTGCTGTGAGAATTAAATGGATAATTTTTGCACTGGGTGGCATCTCAATAACTCTTCTTATTGGCCTCATGCTATTGCCCCAACCTAGAGCACCGAATTTACTCATTTTTGCCCAAATGTTCCTAAATGCTCACCTGACTTTTCCTCACATGAAAACACCCTGACTGTAAGCAGATAGGGTAGGGGTGTGGTCCCAGAAAAAAAGAACCCAGCGTGGCTTTCTTGACATAATAGAAGCCGTTTTGTGATCTAAGCCTGGTTGCAATGCTTGTCTTTGAACAGGTCTCAGTAATAACAATCCTAAGAGAACAAAAGGACAAATTTATCAGGCAAGAGAAGTAACAATTGAAAGGATAACAAATCAGTTGCAAAGACTCCCAGTTCTATTTCAATGATAAAGACTAACCTAAGGCACTGTCTTGAGCTGTTTCACAGAATTTAAATCGCCCTCAGGTGATCAACCACCGGACCAGCTGGAATCTAAGGAATGATGATGCTGACTTTTTTGACTGCCCCTCCACCCCTTCTTAGTTGACTCTAATCAACTAAGGCTTGGACTCTGTCTACTGCCCAAGCCCCTTCACGAATATGCATGTACCCACAGATTATGACAGCTCCAGTTTTGCTCTTCTGAGAGACACTGCTTTGGGAAAGATTTCCCAGTGTTCTCCTGACATGCTGCAAGCAATGAGCTTCTCTTTGGCTTGCCTATGTCTTTGACTCAACACCCACCAAGAGGTGAACCCAGTTTTCGGGTAACATGACAAGTCATGCTATAATCTCCACTATATTTTAATTTCTCTTGGAGCCTTGGTGTACTGTAGAGGAAGTATCTTCCTAACACACGGCCTGTTCATTTCTCTGCTCTCTGCCTCTTTCACACACAATTTAGCTATACATAGAGCTCCTCAACCTGGCCTCAGAAGTTTGAATGCCTGACTGCTTTCTCCTCTCCCTTCCAGCAGCATCAAACAAACCCTGCTATATAGCAGGTGGTTTTTCATCTAGGTACTGTTGCTCACAGGTCCTTCTTTCTCCTGCCTCCCTACTTCTTAAACTGGGTAACATTTAACATCTCTACAACCAAATTCAGGATTGTAACCTCCTCTAGAAGTCTTCCCTATTTGTCCAGTGATGCTGGGTGAGGAGCTGTGAGTTGTCACACACAATAAGATAATATTCTCTTTACACACCTATGTCTCTCCTCCAGACTCAGAGCTCCTTGAGGACAAGATCTGGGGTTTTGCTCACTGTCTTATCTGCAAGCATCTACACAGATGTGGTATTTATTGAATGAGTGAATATCTTTATGAATTAGCATAAGAATGTCTAACACAATGGTGGGCACACAATCACTGCTTGCTGACTTGGTCTTAGTTAGATAAGTATGATACTTCTGGAGCTTTTGGCAGATTTCTGAAAATGACTTGGCCGGAGATGAAGACCATGAGTTCTGCATGAGAAGTTGTGAGGCAGCTTATGAAAGATCCTCTTCTGTCTATGGTGTCCAATTGAACATCACATCAAAAACTTTCTTGCTTCTGTTCACAAACTTGAACTCTCCTAGGGCCGAAGGGACCATAGCCCCCCAGGGTTGAGATGAATAGACTATGGGCAAACCCTATTTCTAGATTATCACCAAGTATGGCAGGTGAAGTTGCTACAAGTCAAGGTATTTTGCCAGGAAGTTTCTGTATATTTACATGGCTTTACAGTAAAGTACAAGCAAACACCTAAGTGCTTATCACTTCCAGACATCGCCCTTCCCTTCCAATCATCCTTTGGAACATCAGCATCATGCTCCTGCACTCTCCTTCCAGTGCCCTCCTCCACTCCCACGGGGAGTTGCCTAGGTGCTGCTTCAATATTCACAGCATACAACCCATTGAATCAGATCTGCGCAGCTCCCAGCCAGGCTCACTAACTGTAAGGCCTTTGCTGGGCTTGAAAACGATCTCCAAGTTCACATTTGTAAGCCCGAGGCAGTTCTCTTGTGTTTCAGGATGGGGAAAAATAACACTTTATTTATTTCCATTTCCCTTTCAGTCATTGTGGCAGCCATGCTCTGTGACAAACCTTTGGTTATGAGGCTGAAATGGCTGGTACAGTCAGCACGTGACTAATTCTAACAGCGTTTTGGTATTAGTTAAATTGCAGGGAAGGAAAAGTAAAGAAGAAAATAGAAGCATCAACAAATGCTAGGTTGGAAATAAAATACTATCTGAGACCATAGATTACATCAGAAGATGTTCATTCAATGCTATTCAGTACCCAGGCAAAGGAGACGGGTTTCCCTGTCCTGGTCCAGAGTACAGGCTCCAAGAGAATCAGACCTGCCCAACCTGAGCTTTGGAGAAGTCACTCGCTGCTTTAGGAACAAAAATATGTATGTAAAGTATGGAGTTGAACTAGAGAGCTGGTATCTACACATCTTCTTACCACTGGAATATCTCTTTTGTTACTTTTGCCTCATGGATCCAATACCTTAAAAGGATTTCAAATCCAAAAATTAATAATGGTATTTTCCAATCAGTACTTTAGCCCATTTCCCATTCTTTAACTGATTGAAGATGTACAAATAACTAACGCTTCCCAGGTGGTGCAATGGTAAAGAATCTGCCTGCCAATGCAGGAGACACAAGAGGCACAGGTTTTATTTCTGGGTTGGGAAGATCTCCTGGAGGAGGAAATGGCAACCGACTCCAGGGAGTTCATTCCAGAGCCAAAGAGAGATGATTATCTATCCAAAAGTATTTGTTGAGTCCCTTCTAGGCTACACCCTGGGGCTAGAGTGGTGAATAAGACAAGCAAAGTCCCTGGCTCATAGATGGGATAATACCCTGACCCAGAAAGTCAGGTTCATTCCTTCCAGACCTAAAGAGAGTGTGGGAAGCTGCCCTTCATCTCTTCTGTTCTACCTGAAAATGAACACATCAAAATCAAATAGAATTAAGAAGGCATGAGTCTGGGACAAATACTTTAAAACCACCAGTTAGTCTCCCTAGGACTTGGGTCATATACCTTCCTTAACCTTTCTAAGCCTCTAATAAGACCTACCTGACAGGTTTTCTGGAAAGATTTAGGAAGATAATGCACTTCACATAACATAACTGGCATACCAAAGGTACCCCATGAGAAAAAGGATTAAACATTGAGGAAGACAAAAGGAGCCCTCTGGATTTTTTTTTCAATAACATCTATATCATACTGTATGAGCCCATGTACAAATGAAAATAAATTTCATTTATAACCTCAACATCCTCTCCCAAACGTGACTTTTATTTGCCTATCTCCTTTCTTTAATGGATCACAAACACACACAACATCAGAGGAGCTATGATCAGGGTGGAATTGATGTTTCTGGATTTACAACTTTCTTATTTGATAGAGCATGGAGCATTGCCATGTTTACAAACTTAATTTGTTAAAGCTGCTGCTGCTGCTGCTGCTGCTGCTAGAGAACATTATTTGGGCATTATTTTTTAAAGTGCTATGTTCTACCAATATTCACCAGTATAAACAGAATGGCAAAGCAGAAAATGTGACATCACTTTCACTGTAAATGCTTAGAATAGGCCCTCAGGATTATAGACTTCATTTGATGAATAGTATTCCAATTCCCACCAGTGTCCTTTGGAGAACTGATGGAGATCAAGGGGAGAGGGGTTGATGGTAGAGTGTGAGGTGATTGAAAGGGAGAAGGGCAGGGTCGGCTATGGAGCAGGGAGTGAGTGAGAGAGGGCTGAGGCTTACCCCGCAGTGTGAAGGGCAAGGGGGCAGAAAAGAGGACAGAGGCTGGGAGTGGGCTGTGAAGTGGCTGTGGAGGTGGAAATATGGAGTTAACTGGAGGTTTCAGAGCTAGTGGGACTTGAGAAAGAGAATTTTCTGTGGAGTGTGAGGCGATAGGGAGCTCATGGGAGTGCAGTTCACTGCGAGTGGGAAAGGCTTGCGGGTGGGGAGGCTGAGGGAGGACTGCGGTGTCTATAAGAGAGGGAGAGTTGTGGATTGTTGCTTTTGTGGCTGTGAGGGGGCTCTGTGGAGAAAGGACTGGACTTGAATGTGGGATGGAAATTGGTGATGAGGGGTGGGCGGGTGGGAGTTATCGTGGGTGTGAAGTAGTCATTGGGGAGATGATTAGAGATAGCTCTGGAGGCTGAAGTGGTTGTTGAGGTAGGAGGGTTGGGTTCTCTCTCGAATGGGTTGGGTTGTTGGATGAGAAGATTGGTGTTTCAATGCAGAGTGAGCTTGTCTTGGAATTAACTATGGAGGGAAAAGTGGTTTCAGGATGACAGATAGGGGTTTATTGTGGGTTGTGAAGGGATGGGAGGGGGGGTGGGGGGTTTACTGGCGAGCATGAACTATTGTAGACAGGGAGGTTGGAGATGAACATAAAGTGTGAAAGTGCTCTGGGAAGAGAGTTGGCTCCTCTGGGGAAATGTGAAGGGCCGGGATGGGGGAGACATAATGCTTACGTGTGGAATGTAAATTGGTGAATTGTGTGTGGAGGAGTCTTGGCCATACACTGGGGTGTGAGGTGACTGGCTGTAGGGTGAGGTAATGGGCTTTCTGTGGATCTGTGGAATGTGAACTTGCTGTGGGGAGGACGGTTCAGGCTTTATCGTTTCATGTAGCTTGATTGTGGGGTGGGAGGGTTGAGGTTTACTGTTAGAGTGTAGAGGTGTTGTGAGTGTGGTGTGTGAGTGCTCATGATGGCTAAGGACTGAGCCGGGAAACTGGGTTTGCCACGTGGAGGCTCACGGGACTGGTGTGGGAGGTTTGAGTTCACCCCGCTGTGTGAAGGGTCACAGAAGGACCCTTTACTGTGGAGTGTGAAGCAGTTTTGGTTAGAAGTGACTGGGGCTCACTGGGCTGTGAAACAGGTGTCAGGAGGGAGAACTGGGCTCAGTGTGGATGGGAAGTAACTCTGGGAGAGAAGGCTGAGATCTCCCTGGAGTGGGAAGTGTTTGTGAAAGATGAGGGTCATGTTGAGGCTGCTCTCGCTGTAGAGGGCGCACTGGTCAGTGAAAAGAAGGATGGAGGAATGGGCGGGTCAGTGGTTTTAGAGAGAAGATTGGGGCTACGCAGATGGAGGAGTGGCTGTGAAGAGCCTGGCTGGGAAGTGGCTGTGGGTGTGAAGTGGCTTCGAGGAAGGGAGTTTGGGGGTTGTGAGCATGGGGAGAGTGTGGCCTACTGAGGAGTGTGAAGCAGTTGTGAGAGAGGAGAGCTGGAGTTTACTGTAGAGCATGGGGCGCTTGTAAGGAAGAAAGAATGGAGACTCATGTTCAATGCCAAATGCTGTGGAGGTGAGAAAGTAGGGTCTTAGGGTCTGAGGCCGGGTGCATTGGTCTTTACCGTGGAGTGGGAGGGACTGTGATGGGTGAGCTCTGAGGTGTCCTGGGGAAGGTCAAGTGCCCCTTGAGGACTGGGGTTCACTGTGGAGTGTGATGTGTTCGGGGACAGAGGATCAGGGGTTGAACATGAAGTGGCTGTGGGAAGAGAGGAGAGGTGCTTTTGGAGTACACAGGGGTGTGAGAGAGAAGACTGCGGTTCACTGTTCGTTGGGGTTTATTGGGTGGAATGAAGGACAAGACTGTCAAACGGACACTGGTTTTGGGGAGAGAGGACTGGGCTTCTCATGGTGGATGAAGAGTGGGTGGGAGAGGGCCTGTACCCTTCATGGCAGGTGAAGTGGTAGCTGAGTGGGGAGAACTTTACTGTGGAGATACATCCTGGGGTGGGGGGAGTCTGCGGACACTGGAGAATTAAGGCCTTCGGTAGAGAACTAAGGCTCACTGTTGGGTTTGAAGGGCAAGCAGAGAGGCAGCAATGGTTCTTGGTGTGGAGTGGGGAGCAGGGGCAGGGGTGGAAGGCCTGCGATCACGGTGGAACTTTCGGTAGGTCTGTGGTAGAAGAATTGGATTCACTCTGGAATGTCAAGGGCTCATGGAGAGGGAGTTCATGTTGATGCATGAAGTGGTCCTTGGGAGGATGACTGAGTCTATCCTTGGAATACAAAGTGGGGTGGGAAGGGACGACCAGGGGTTCCTTGAAGGTGTGAAGGGGTTGTAGCAGAGATTAGGTGGTTAACCTGGAATGTGAACTGGTTGTGGGAAGGAGCACTGGGGCTTCCCATGAATGTGGAGTGGTTGGGGAGGGTAAGACTGTGGTTCACTGTAGAGTATGAAATGGTTGTTGGATTGGAGAACTGCATTTACTGTGGAGCATGAAGTAGTGTAAGGGGGATGATTTCAGTTAGCGTGGACTGTGCATTGGTCATGACAGGGAGGAGCACCAATCTCTGTGAAGCTATCCATGGGAAGATCCTGGTTTTTTAGAGGGTGACATGGTCTGAGTTCTCTCTGGACCCCTCTGTTGCTCCTTATCTCTCTACACGCTACCTCCCAAATCCAACTAGACGTGTCCCTCCTGAGCTGGCAACTTTGGCTCAAGAGGGCTGTCCCACCACCTTTCCATCCCTACAGTCTGCCTCTTACTGAGCAGATATTTATTTGCACACCTGCAATGTCTACTCTTAGGAGCAGGAAAAAACGATATGAAAGAGACACAAGTCCCTCCTTTATGAGCACTCAGTTTGAAAGCAAATGAGGAGTTCATGCCTAGAGGAAACAAGTTATTGAGTCTCAAGTCATTCCTAGACTCCCCAGAGAGCAGTAAAGCACACCATCTGGTTTCCCCCTCAAGTATCCAGTCTTCCTGAAGAGCTGGCATTGGATGTTGGGTATTTGAGAGAGACATGCTCTTTTGGATAATGTACATGGATCCAGAAGTAGTTATTTCTCAAGGGATCCCAGACAGAGCATCTGAGGTATCATGAATCCAGGGATCCTAACACTGGTGACCCCTGGGACCTTGGGGACAAGGACATTGAGGGCAGAATGGATAATATGGTTAAGAACAGGGGCCTGGGAGCTGGCTAGATCTGGGCTTCAATCTCAGTTTTACAATTGTGGTGTACACATGTCATGTAGCCCATGGGAACACCCTGTTCACATTTTGGAAGTTCTCTACAGTGTAAGGTTTTTTCCTATATAGAATTTCTTTTCCTTGCTGTTGAAGGACCAACATGCAGAACAGCCTCTGTTAATCAGAGGGGATATGGAGGACACTTTGGTGGGGGGTGTGGGGTGAGATGAGATGATTGATGGAGAAGGAGGTAGGATGTAGGGAACCTGCTCTGACTGGCATAGATGGATGCAGATGGAGGTTGGTGCTGGAATCCCGAGGTGGGGTGGCAGTTCCTGGTTCATGGTGCCCTGATCACGATGGGAGCGGTTTCTTTCAGGGTGAGTTGGTTCTCTGCTATGACTCAGAGAATTGTTCCTAGGACTTCAGCCTAGAGTCTGTTACTTTAGCCTTTTTATCCATTGTGGGAGCTATCCTTTAATGGATCCTTTTCTTCTTAAAATAGTTATATTTAATTATGTGTGTGTGCATGCTTAATCTCTCAGGCATGTCCACTCTTTGTGACCCCATGAACTATAGCCTGCTAGGCTCCACTGTCCATGGAATTCTCCAGGCAAAAATACTGGAGTGGGTAGCCATTCCCTTCTCCAGGGGATCTTCCCGACCCAGGGAATGAATCCAGGTCTCCTGCATTGCAAGTGGATTCTTCACCATCTGAGCCACCAGGGAAGCTCAGATTTAATTATGTAGTCTTTAGTAAACTTGACTACTACAGTTACTAATTCACTTTGAAACTTGGAACAAATCAACCTGCACAGATCATCTGGCATTTTCAGTAGCAAAATGGCCTAGTGATTAAGGGGCATGGACTCTGGAGCAAGGTTAGCTGGGTGACTCCTGGCTCTGACACAAGTTACATGATTGTGGGTAAGTTATTCCACCTCCTAGTGTTTCTGTTTCCTCCTCCATGAATTGAGGCCATCATGGCCTTCCTTGTGGGATTGTTGTTGTGAATGAAGTAGACGATTTCGTGTTAGGGACTTAGAAAAACACCTGTGACACAAGGGAACTGAATCAAGATTAATGATAAGTGTCACCCTCTCTGATCCTCAGTTTTCTGAAAATTGAAATGACATAATTCATCTCATAAGGTTGCTGTGACAAGTAGGTTTTTCAATGACGCATTTGTTGATTTTTTCCTTCCGCTTTTTTCTCCTTCCTTCATCCAGAATGGGGAGGAAAGGAAATGGCCGGAAACTAAAAATTGAGGACCATCTAAGGCAAATTTGACTTACTTATCAGTTTTGAACTGTTTCCTCTCCTTTGGACCATCCAGATTTAAAACTACACCTTAAAAGCAATGCATGACCCAGGGAGAGACAAGACAAGAGAGAGAATTAAACAGCCGTGTGAGTTGACTAAATTAAGTCTACTTCGAGAAGTCAAGCACTTAACATTCATTTAAGCTTCCACTGAGCAAAGAAATTTCAATAAGATTTCTATTATTGTTGCCATTTGTTTTTTGTTTTATTTCCTGACTTTTTAAATGCCTTTCATGTGTCTTTATTTTGCTTTTTGCAATGATCACAAATTTTGCAGTTTTTTTTCTTTCCACCTTATACCTTGAACACCGTAATTAGATGGACACTGTCCTTAGTTTTTATTTACTTATTTATGCATTTCTGGCTGTGCCAGGTCTTTGCCGCTGCACAGGCTTTTGTCTAGTTGTGGCTATCCTTCACCACAGTGTGGGCACTTCTCACTGGGGTCGCCTCTCGTTGCAGAGCACAGGCGCTAGGGCCCTTTGGCAGTTGGATTCTCTACTACTGAGCCACCAGGGAAGCCCCGACACTATTCTTTACTCTTAATAAATAAGTCCCCCACTCAGGAAGCAAAGCTCTTGGAATGTGAACTACTTCCTCCTGCAATTATTAGAGCCACTCTGAAGAACCCACAACTCTGGAGAAAATAATGAAGAGATCTTAGATCAGCAGAAGGGTTGACAGTTGGTCCATTGACATCTTTCTTTTTCTCTTGTGAATTTTAGTCTCTATCAGTTAGATTTAATGTCATTCCAGGCCACAGAAAAGCCAGCTTATTGGCTTGGGGATCAGAACAAAGTTGGCATGAGTCTTTAATTCATTTATGGCTTAACAGCAGACTCACTGTTTTTAGTGATTCTGGATACTAAGGCAAAACGGAAGTAATGGGAATAGCCCTAGGTTCTCCTAGGTTTATGTTTTACAAACAGGGTGATGCTTTTCTTCCCCCAAGATTGCCACACAACTCTCAAGTCTGACTTAATCAGTTCTCATGCCCATATGTAGGCTAATCACTGAAGCCAAGAAAATGCTATCTTTTGATGGTCAAGGCCTGCATCACATGTGAGTGGAAATTGGGGAGGGGGTGGTGCCCCATTGGAAAATCAGTAAATTTTTACCAAAATAAGGGAGAAGGAAGCCTTGACATTCCTATTGTCCACCACAGTCATCTCTGGAGTATGTTTGGACCTTCAGTTGAAGAAAAGTGCAAGACTTGCCTTTACAATTAATGCACATATTGAGCCTCATGAAAGGTGTGCCTGTTGGTTCTCCAACAATAATAGATTCCTGAGATTTCAAAGTCATACTCTTTATTAGCACTACTTAGTACTAATTAGTACTATTGTGATGTATCTTTCCCAGCCTCCCTTGTTGTTAAATTGGTGCCATAATGGGCCACTGGACTTAAGTGGAAGTAATGTATGTTACTTGTGAGTTGAATCAGTTAAAGTCTTCCTCTGTCCCTCTCATTCTCTGCCTTAGCAACCCCAAAGGCTGTGTGTTCTAGAGGCTGTATGTTGTAAGGCTGTGAGGAAAGACACATCACGGGTGAGGGGAAGATAGCTGAATATTGGTGAGAAGAGGTTTTGATGTAGTATGAAAATGTATACCTATTATTACAAATACATGTCTGTCAAATACAAATAAAAATCTTACTTTTAGAATCAAAACCACAACAGGAAAAGGAATATAACATTGTCTTAGCCAATGGCAATGGGTTGAAGTAACACTTGGCATCTATGTACTAGCAGGTATATCATCCAAAAAGAGGAAGGTGCTCCTACCATGAAAGATGAATACTAAAACTTCAATGGCAAGAGATTACTATGTCAAAAGACTATGGCTTTGTATTGAAATATTCCATTATAGATTTGCTAAAGTGTCACTTTTTCAGGGATGTTTACTTTGGCCAGCAAACTTAAATATATACCCTGCCAATTATTTTGCATTTCCTTCACAGCTTTTACCACAGCTTGTAATTATTTAATTTTTTGCCTATTTGTTTTCTATCTTCCCCACTAGACTAAACACTTCATGAGTACATAGATCATGTCTGCTTTGTTCTCACAATATATCCAGTCCCTGATGTCTGGGGAGTAGCATTATTTTAGTCAGGGTGGGACAGGTTCTGCTGCGGTAACAGATAAATCTCCGAATCTAGGCAGCTTAGAGAAATAAGGCATGTTTCATGTAAAGTCTATTTCAGTTTTGGCAGATTTCCTTCATGTTACAGACATGCCATCTAGAACACACAGCCTCCAGGGTCGCCAAGGCAGAGAATGAGAGGGACAGAGGAAGACTCTAATGGATAACACACATTACTTCCACTTAAGTCTGTTGGCCCCACATGGCCCCAACCTAACAGCAAGGAAGGCTGGAAAATGTAGGTGATGACAGATGTATGGAGAATGTCTACTGCCTCGACCACACATTTATTCCCAACTTTTCTGGTTTCCATGAGGAGGAACTTATTCTAAACCCCGAGCCCTCTCTCCATTCACTCTCTTACCCTGCTTTGAGAGGAGGAGTAACTCAGCTACTGGGTCCTTTGGGAGAAGAAACTGAACTTGTTGGCACAATCCCTCTAATGCTTCCATTCTCTGGGGGTGTATTTGAGAGCACAGAGCGCACAGTCTGCGCTGGTTCTCTGCACTGCAAGTTGGGCTGAAAAAAGATGCCCCCAACACACTCAGGAGTGTGAGACCTTGTGATGGTCCAGAGTGCATAAGAATGGATGAAAAATTCATTTTATTCTGAGGCTGAGTGTTGGGAAAGCTATTACTGCTGTTCCTTGTAGCCTTACACCCTCAGTGGTGTTTATCTACAATCGCAGTGATGTGCTAAGCTCCTTCTGCCTAATAATTTCAGTGTTCTCCTCTCAACTGGCTCTGAACTCAGGCAGGTAGCAAGAAGATGCTTGATAGACCCTGCCACCTGACACAAGTTTCTTCAGTCCTGATAAGTGCTCAGTAAACAACCAGTGAATGAGTAAGCCTGCATATCTAGTCCAACTTGCCCCTTTCAGGAACCCAGAGGTGACCTGACTGCTCAGAATCTCTTGTCTTGATAGCTGATCTCCAAATGTCTACTGTATCTAACACATGCTGTTAATACCAAACCAGGAAAGAATCTAAAGCGATATCTTACCTGGCACACTCTTTCCATAATTTTAGAGACCTTTCTCATAAGGAAGAGGGAGATTGAGAAAAAGAAAGAAGGTTAAACTCCTTTGAGTATGTAACATGCTGTTCTTTTCTAGGAGGTAGGAATAGGGGGAGACAGGTAAATGCTCCCCCCGTCCCCACTCCTATCACCCAAACCATTGAATACTTTTAGGTGAATCATTCCCAGTCTGAACTGATAATCCTCAAAGCAACCTTTTCTTTCTTGGCCATAAAAGAGCAATAGCTTGTTAGTCATACAACTATTTAACCCAGTCCCTCCCTAGTTCTACAACAGAACTCCAAGCCCAGAACTTATAATCCACCCACCCACACTTATTGAAATGAGATTATTGTTCCCACAGAAAAGAATCCTGCAATTGCACAAGTTCCAACTATGTTCCAGAGAGTGATAAAGAGGAGAAGGCAAAGGCCTGGAGTCGTTTGGTAGGCTTCTACTCCTGCTGCTGCCAAGTCGCTTCAGTCTGACTCTGTGTGACCCCATAGACAGCAGCCCACCAGCCTCCCCCGCCCCTGGGATTCTCCAGGCAAGAACACTGGAGTGGGTTGCCATTTCCTTCACCAATGTGTGAAAGTGAAGTCACTCAGTCGTGTCTGACTCTTAGCGACCCCATGGACTGCTGCAGCCTATCAGGCTCCTCCGTTCATGGGATTTTCTAGGCAAGAGTACTGGAGTGGGGTGCCATTGCCTTCTCTGGGGAGGCCTCTAAGGGGCAGCAAAAAGGAATGAAAGATTTCAGCCCAGGTACACCTTGTGAAACTGTATTCCTGCAAATATTCAGAAGGTTCCCTCATTCTTTGATCTAGAGGCCACCATGAAGCCCTGACAGTTAGAAGGTGGTCAGGATAAACGCCCTTGTCATGACACCCAAAGTTGTAGTAGCCAGGAAGAAAGAACATCCAGCCTGTGGGGGTTCAGGCTGAGGAATAGCTTGGCACAGCAGAAAAAGCTTAGATCTTATTAACTTTGGGATCATATTAACAGTGATTGTGGTCTCAAACCTGCCACTTGTTGCCTGTGAGAATCAGAAATTACAACTCTGAATGGTGTCTGTGTGCCAGGATCTGTTTTAGTCACAGAAGTAAGACCGCAGCAGACCCTCCATCACCCACCCAGAGCTATACTTTCTCCTCCTTTAAAATGAGGATCATAACATCTACACTTTATAATTGTTATAAGAAGAGGAGATAATGCAGGCACCATGCCTGGCCCACAGTCTACACATAGTTGACAGAAGTGGTGATTCTTTCTCACTCTTTGGGAAGGGCTGGTTTCCAGATATCTTAAAGAATATGAGCCATTCATTTAAGGACCAAATTCCCAACTGTAGCTCCAAAGAGAAGCCAGCTAAAGCAAATATGGGGTTAAATGGCAGGGTTTGAGCTTCAACTCCCTAACCATTCCAGAGACCAGAGGAGCTTCTGGATTAAAATGACACATTGCGGGGGACACTGGGAGAGAATTGGAAGGGACTGGGCTTCGGGTTGGTAATATGGGAGTAGGAGTCAAAGATGGACTGGCGGGAAGCCACCGGAGGTTTGGAGCAAGATAGACATGCTTTGACTTCCCATCACTCCCTTTTGGAGAGGCAAGAGTGAAGAGAACAAACCAGTCTGTCCTTGGGGGATGAAATTCTCAAGGCAAAGAGGCAAGGCTGTTGTTCTCTGTGATTTTTCCTGGATGCCTTCCTGCTGCCCAGCAGAGCCCAAATGCCTTGGGCACAACTGCCTCATCCATGGCCCTCTAACACTGCCTGAATACCCATCCTCTTCTAAACTGGAGACTCATCCTGAACAACAGTTCCTCCAGGGCCTGATTGTATCCGTGTTGGTACTAAGCATCTTATGCACTATCTGATCCAGAGAAATACTTATGTATACAGAAGTACACTTTTTATAAATTTAGAATAATGCTATATAAACCAGTTTGTACCTTCCTTTTTCCTCTTGAAGTTTAGAATCGTATGCTCATCTTTTTAATGGCTGCAGGGATTTCCTTATCTAGATATACCATGATTAACTTAAGCATTCTACTACTAATGAATGATCATAATTTTTCCTGTTCCTTTTAGCTTCTTAAATAAACTTTTTTTTTTTTTTTAACTTCTTATTTTGTGTTGGGATATAGTCAAAGAGCCGACTCTTTGGAAAAGACCCTGATGCTGGGAAAGACTGAGGGCAGGAGGAGAATGGGCAACGGATGATAAGATGATTGGATATGAGTTTGAGCAAACTCCGGGAGATAGTGAAAGACAGGGAAGGCTGTTGTGCTGCAGTCCATGGGGTTGCAAAGAGTTGGACATGACTTAGTGACTGAACAGCAACAATAGCTGATTAGCAATGTTGTGATACTTTCAGAGGAACAGCAAAGGGGCTCAGCCATACATATCAAATAAACTCTTTGCATTCATGTCTGCATCACTGATTACTGCTAACAAAAGAATCCCAGAAGTAATCATCACACTGTCTTGTGTATAGGGAGGCAGTAAGTGGTAAATAACAAAAGGTCCACAGCTAGACCACGTTGACCAGCTGTGTGATTTGGGTCTGATATTTAACCCCTCTGAGCCTCAATTTCCTTACTTGAAACTGTAGTTGATAACAATAACTAACAAATAGGGTTGTTGCAAAGAGCAAATGAATGAATATATATGAAACACACAGAGAAGCATCTGTCACATTGTAAGTGTTCCATGAATGTCTGCTATTATTGTTGTAGTTATTGCTATTGTTATTTATAATTATACGGTTGTGTCCCACAAGACTGGGAGGCCCTCGAGGGCAAGGGCCATGTCTCACCCAGTCATGTATTCCAAACCTCACAACCGGGCACTGAGGAGGAGCTCTGTGCATATTTGCTAAATTAGAATCACAGATGTGGAAATCAACCACTGACTTGGTCATTGACCAATATGCCCCCGTAAGAGGTTCATTAATTTGGGTTAAATCTCTATCCTCAAATATACATTGAATCTTACCAGTACTTTGCACATATGTTTGAAATGAATTTATTGAATGTATTCTAAAGATAAGGATTGATAAAAGGAAGGAGAAAGACACATGAGGAATCTGGGTGCTCTAGGGAAAAAGCAGAGCAGACGTGAACAAGGAAGCAGAGGGAACAGGAATGGGAGTGGCCAACCTGAAGACAAATGTCAGCAGCTCACCGGTTTTTTCCAGAGTTCGCTCTGTACCTGTAAATTCATATTACAGCCAGACTCCTATTCACTTAACTGTGGTTGATCATACCCCCTTCCATCAAGAGGATAAACTTGGAATGAGGAAGTAAACAAGGAAGCTAATAATTACCGAGTGCCTACTGTCCAAAAAGACTTTTGAATAACGATCCTATTTGAATCTCGCAGACATTCAAATGCTGGGAGCTCTACGTTAGTATCCCCTCTCTACAGATGAGAAAACCAAGACGTGGCCATGGATAGTCAAGCAGCCAGGACACCGAGAGCAATAATTTAAACTCCGACCTCTGTACTTCCCTGTTCGAACCATTTCTTCCTTGTGTAAGCAGAACCCAAACAGGGCTCACTCCCAAGCAACAAAGCCTTCCAAGCTTAGCACTCTGGTTTCCTACAGCAAGGAGGGAAAGGAAAGAGTACACTTGCTTTAAATCCCACCCATTACACTGCCAGGAAACAAGCGCTGTCATTAGCCTTTGTTTTTGCTTAGGTACCATGGTTAGAGAAGCAAAGGTGTTGAAACAGGTAGAAGTTAAGTCTGCCCAGTCAACAGGTGGGGACTTGCATCATCAGAGAATAGAAACTGTTGAAAGCTTTATAGTTGGAGGAAAGCCAACACAGCTGAATGTCAGAGACAGTGTTCAAAGTTTGACGCGAACTTCCTTTCAATCTCCAGCTTCCCTCCTGGTTGTAAAAAGAGGGAAAAAGGAAAAGAAACAGAATCGTGTTCTTAGTTTTCATTTTTGACTGTCAAACTGTGATCCCAGTCCTCAATAAAAGGGAGATTGAAATGATTCACTGTGGTCCCTACAAGAATTTGGTATTTTCTGGGGAAAAGCAAGCACAGATATATTTATATATCTGGAAATATATGTACTGCTTAGGCATCTGAATCATTCATGTCCTGGAGTAAAATCTTTGATTTATTTCCAGTGGTGCTTCCAAGGATTTGATAACACAAATCTTTCATTATTGTCTCATGTGTTACCTTCTCTTGATGGGGAAATAAAATAGAGACTAGAATTTATTTTCCAACCCATACAGGGAGGAAACTTGAGGCACTTGATGAAGCAACTCACCTAAAAAGTATAGATAAATAAAAGGCATTTTGAAAAAAAAAAAATCAACTCATCCAGGGCCCCATAATCATAAATTTCAAGACCTTATTGGATGCTACATTGCCATTATCTCAGGGATCTTCTGTGGTCTATTCCTGGATGAAAGTGTGAAAGGGCTAGTCACTCGGTTGTGTCCAACTCTTTGCGAGCCCATGGACTGTAGCTCACCAGGTTTCTCTATCCTTGGAATTCTCCAGGCAAGAATACCAGAGTGGGTTGCCATGCTCTTCTCCAGGGGATCTTCCTGACCCAGGGATTGAACTTGGGTCTCTCACGTTGCAGGCAGGTTATTTACCGTCTGAGCCACCAGGCATTGACAACCATTCAAACCCTGCCTCAGCATGCTCAGAAAAGAAGCATTTTTTTTTTTCTCTTTGTGGGATGCCATATTTCAAAGAAAATATTCCCCATGAGCAAGACAGATACTCAGCAGGCATTGAACAGGCTTGGGGAAGGCTGGAATCTGTCTGCAAGGCAGTATTAGTCCAGGTGGTTACTGATCAGTTACACAGTTATGCTGATGGTTTATTGAACCACTAAGAAGTCTGTTTCTTCAGTAACAGGTACATGGCCGCTTCACAATCTGAATCGACACTTCACTCTTGTTCATGTTACAAACTCTCTATCTTCACTGTTGAATGTATCAGGTTTATATTTATAGCTTGAAGGTATTGAATATTTACTGAAAGCCAAAAACTGATAAAGCAGTTCTAAAGATTTTGATCATTTTTCCTTACAGCCATTCTGATGAAGGATTACTATCCCCCCATTTTCTGGATGAGAAAACTGAGGATTATAATTATACCCCATTGAGGGAAGCAGAAGACCAAAGGAGCCATTATCAGTAAGAACTGCATTATGAATTATTCTAGGAAACTTTAGAAAGAAACCATCATCTCAGTTAGTGGCCTGTTGCGAGAGGATGACTTCTGAAATGCCTGGGGTGGTGGTGGGGGGGATGTGGAGTGAGGGGCTGGAGGCTGGTGAATGAAGGGGAGGAAGGCATTACAGACAAAGGGAACACCATAATGAAAAGGCCTGGGGTCTTGAGAGAACACAGTGAATTTGCAATACTTCTTAAAGGCAGCTCACTTGATGCCTAACCTGGTTCTCTTCACCGTATACAGAGCAGGTATATACCTTGCACTTGGTAACTTACACAGAGCAGGTATATACCTTACGCTTGGTAACTTACACAGAGCAGGTATATACCTTACGCTTGGTAACTTACACAGAGCAGGTATATACCTTGCACTTGGTAACTTACACAGAGCAGGTATATACCTTGCACTTGGTAACTTACACAGAGCAGGTATATACCTTGCACTTGGTAACTTACACAGAGCAGGTATATACCTTGCACTTGGTAACTTACACAGAGCAGGTATATACCTTGCACTTGGTAACTTACACAGAGCAGGTATATACCTTGCACTTGGTAACTTACACAGAGCATGTATATACCTTACGCTTGGTAACTTACACAGAGCATGTATATACCTTGCACTTGGTAACTTACACAGAGCAGGTATATACCTTGCACTTGGTAACTTACACAGAGCATGTATATACCTTGCACTTGGTAACTTACACAGAGCAGGTATATACCTTGCACTTGGTAACTTACACAGAGCATGTATATACCTTGCACTTGGTAACTTACACATAGCAGGTATATACCTTGCACCTGGTAACTTACACAGAGCAGGTATATACCTTGCACTTGGTAACTTACACAGAGCAGGTATATACCTTACACTTGGTAACTTATACAGAGCAGGTATATACCTTGTTTTATGATTGCCTTCTTTGTGGGCCAGATGCTTGACTTCATAGCACTTGCCCCTGAAGATGGATCTCCAAGCTCCCAAGTATGGAATTGGTTCTTAAACCCCAATGTACTGTCATGGTGATAGGGGTGTTAGTTGCTCAGTCATGTCCAACTCTGTGTAACCCCATGGACTGTAGCACACCAGGCTCCTCTGTCCATGGGATTCACCAGGCAAAAATACTGGAGTGGGTTGCCACTGCCTTCTCCAGGGGATCTTCCGCCCCAGGAATCACTGATGGGGTGGCATTGGCTAATCCCCCAGCAAGCAAGGAGAAAGTTTATTTCGGGAGGAGCCAGTCTTGGGTGGACAAAATGTTCAGGCCTTCCAGGTTCTTTCATAATAAGTAGAAATTTTTTCTTTTCCTTCAGTGATACCTGTAATAAATTTTAACTAAAGGCAATAACCAGCCCCACTCACCAAATGGCTATCAGCTGTGAGTATCAACCCTCAGGGAATCATTCCTCTTTTAAAAAGAAAATTCTCATTTAAATAAATTACACATTGGCCTCTGGGTTAACGTGCAAATTGTAGGATATGACTATCGGTACTTTTGCCGAGAACATATGAGACATTATTTGTAAAACTCGGTGCTTTCTGCCATAAGCTATTAACCCATTCTGAGCTTTAATGAGATCAGCTGTGGATCTAGAATGTTCTGGGGAGTTTGACACTGACTTAAATGAGAGAAAAGTAGAATCAGAGAAAAGCAGATCTAGAGAAGTCTTAGCATGGACTTCTCTAGATATTTCAAACTTGTTTTTAAGGATGAAAATCATTTTTCAGACAACATCTTAAATGGACCCTGAGGTAGGCATCTTATTATTCCTACTTTGTCTCCTTCTTGATAAAATACACCTAAATTTTCTTGTAGAAAATAACCTTATTCTGTGTATATTATATGGGATTGACCCCCAACCCAGCTTCTGCCATTAGCAAGTCTAGCCTAAGTCCAAAGCTGGCACAGGAGGCAGATCTCTGAGCAATACAAAGAAATGAACCTCTAAGGTAAATACAGTTAACATGCTGGATCAAACTGTACCTGAAGCCAACTGACTTTAGACTTCTTAATTATGTAAGTAAAGAGATTATCTCTTATACTTAAGCAAGTATGAGTGGAATTTTCTGTTACTTGCAAATGAAAACTTTGTAGAAGTGTCCAAACCCCAGCAATATAAAAAAGGTAAGTCTAGACTCCTCCGGTTAAAATGAGGGTAGGAAACTTGGGGCCCCGCTCACAATGTACTCCCTCAATTTTCTGAAAGCTCTGTAGATGGACTCTGCAATCTAGTTCAGTTCTTTTGTTTTACAGATAGACAAACCATGGTCCAACGAAAAATACTAAATAGTTGGCAGCATGCTTGAAGGAATTAGAATCTGAGTACAAGTTTTCTTTTTTTTTTTTTTCTTTTTTAAAAGCAAGTCCAGAAAATTAGGATGAGTAGTTACTACTTAAAAATTAAAAAAGATTTTATTGAGGGAAATCACAATAATATAGGACACAAAACAACACTAAACAAGCTATCAATAATTATAGCACAATAACACATGTAATATGTGTTTCACACAGTTCATAAAAAGCTTTGACAGTTATTGCTCTATGGATAGTTTGTCATCCATCAGAAAAAAAGATTTGTATAGATCTGACTGTGCATCTCATAAACTTGCCAGAGAAATTTCTGGTATGTTCTAGTAAACATCCACTTTTCTTTTGGGAGCTGCCTTTATACAATGCCATTCATCTTACCTTTTACTATTGTGGAAAGCGTCACACCATGTAAACTCAACTTTCTTCTGAAGGACCACACTATTGCAGAAGTTACCTTTAAGAGAAACTAAAAGAAATTCAACATACAGATCAAAATTTGGTAACACAATGGGAAAATCATGTGGTAGATGATTGTGACTAATAAAAGGTCAGAAGATTGGCAAAGTTAGTAAGTCAAAGAGAGGAGAAAGTAGGTTCTGGCCATGAATATATAATTGATAAGTGAGTCATTGCTCTCTTCATTTAAATAAAATAATCTACGTAAAGGGGCTAACTCCACAAACCACACTGCCTCTTTTCTCTTTCCATGAGAAAAAAACCCACACAATTTAGTGGTTAGATAAACAGATACTAAGCCAAAATTTGAAAGAACATCATTTCCTTCTGTCTCTTATCGAAAGATAAATCATTACATGACCCCTTTCTGAAGTTTAAGATGTGTCTTATAGAAATATGTATCTTTAAGAGCTTGGAGCTCAACTCAGTAGAAAATTCCTTTAATTCTTCTGTTTGATGAAATGGTAATACTAGTAATAGCTCATCCACACTGGTTAAAAGAGTTTATTTTTGGAGATCCATATGGATGATTTTGTATTATTTTTTGTTTGCTTGTTGCACTTTCATCGAATATTTTTTTCTTTTTAAAAAATATTTATTTATTTGGCTGGCTTGGGTCTCAGTTGTGGCAAGGGGGATCTGCCTTGTAGCACAGGGACTCTATAGTAGCAGCACCTGGGTTTAGTTGTTCCAAGGCATGTGAAATCTTAATTCCCAACCAGGGATTGAACCCATGTTCCCTGCACTGCAAGGCAGATTCTTAATCACTGGACCACCAGGGAAATCCCTCATCAAATATTTCAGAGTAAAGGAGAGTTCTTTAAAACTTCATTTACTTCTAGTGATAAAGTCGCTGAAGTACTTAAGAAATAAGAGGCTAGGAGTCGTTATATAAAAATGTAATGATTTATTCAAGAAAAGGCAAGGAAATTAACTTTCCCCCATATACAGAAAGAGTAATTTCGCTATTCAAATCCCATCTTGTTTGAGCTTCCACCACTGAAAGCTTTGATATCTAGTTACTTTCAAGGAGTAATTAGAAATGCCCGTTTGGGTGAGTTTTGGTAAAATTTGAGATTGTGCAGTTTTTCTGAGATTTAATATCCCACAACAATATGCTACCATGTTAATTGCCTGAATTCTAACCTACTCTTGCCATTATCTTTCTTCAGATGACTTTCTCAGTTTTCTCATCTATAAAAATGGAGATATATTCAGTAATTTAATAGGGTTATTGTAAAGATGTTATGAGTTTATATATATATATATATGTGCTGTGCTGTGCTTAGTCACTCAGTCATGTCCATCTTTTTGAGACCCTATGGGCTGCAATCTGCCAGGCTCCTCTGTCCATGGGATTCTCCAGGCAAGCATACTGGAATGAGTGGGTTGCCATGCCCTTCTCCAGGGGATCTTCCTGACCCAGCGATTGAACCCACATCTCTTTTGTCTCCTGCATTGGTGGGTGGGTTCTTTACCACTAGTGCCACCTGGGAACACTGTATCAGTCACTCAGTGCGGTCCAACTCTTTGTGACCCCATGGACTGAAGCACGCCAGGCTTCCCTGTCCATCACCAACTCCCGGAGCTTACTCAGACTCATGACCATCGAGTCGGTGATGCCATCCAACCATCTCATCCTCTGTTGTCCCCTTCTCCCCCCGCCTTCAATCTTTCCCAGCATCAGGGTCTTTTCTAATGAGTTGGCTCTTTGCATCACGTGGCCAGAGTATTGAAGTTTCGGCTTCAGCATCAGTCCTTCCAATGTATATTGAAGCCTGATTTCCTTTAGGATTAACTGGTTTGGTCTCCTTGCAGTCCAGGAACCCTATATACATATCTATTTATCTATCTGTCTATATATATGTATGTGTGTGTGTGTCTCTTAAGATGATTTCTGACATATGGGAAACATTCAGCATTAGTATTTATTAACATATGTGCCTAGTGTAATTGACATGAGCAGGCAGTCTGTACCATGAAGGGCTTCACTTTGAGAAAAACTGACATTGAAAAACCTGATCTCATCATCCAGATAAATGAGGCTACTCTTTCTGGTCAGCCTGGATATTCACTGACTGCAGGAGGCAGGATTCTAAGATTCTCCTAAGATTTCCTGCCTCTTTATGTATGGATCCTTTATAATCTTCTCCTCTTAAGTGCAAGCAGAACCTTATATATGATGGGTTATCACTCTCCCCTCATAGCTCAGATGGTAAAGAATCTGCCTACAGTGCAAAAGACCCAGGTTCGATCCCTGGGTCGGGAAGACCCCCTGGAGAAGTAAATGGCAAACCACTCCAGTATCCTTGCCTGGAAAATCGCATGGACAGAGGAGCCTGGTGGGCTGCAGTCTATGGAGTTGCAAAGAGTTAGGCACGACTGAGCAGCTAACACTATATCATTTGAGATTTGATAATCAGTTGAGTTTGAGTTAACCGAAAGGAAAGTTAGCTGGATGGACCTGACCTAATCAAGTGAGCCCTTAAAGGGAAAGTGTTCTTCTTAGAGTGTGAGAGGGCCTATGGAAGGAGCCACATGGTAAGGAACTGGGAATGATGTCTGGACCACAGCCAGAGACATAGTGGGGGCCTTGGTCCCACAGGAACTGAATTCTTTGGATAACCAAGTGAACTTAGATGGGACCCCAAGTTCTAGAGGCGATTACAGCTAATGAAACCCTGAGCAGAGAGCCCAGTTGAACTCCACCTGAACTCTTAACTCTAGTAGAAGCCTAAAGGATAACAAAGTTCTAGAGAAAGGATTCCACCCTTGTGAAACCCTGAGCAGGGAACCCAGCTGGGCTTCACTTGAACTTTTAACCCCGATAACTGTGCAGAATAAATTGATGTTGTTTTAAACTATTGTATTTGTGGTAATTTGTTACACAGCAATAGAAAACAAATACCCTGCTAATGACCTAAGGTTGTGCCTCATCCTCTGGGCTCATGAAAAGTAAGTATATGTAAAGATATGTAGTCATCACTCTGCTTTTCATCTGCCCCTGTGAGGGAAGCATAACTCATGGAGTCATGTGGCACCAGAGAATGGCTCTGTTCATTGTGTGAACCTGCCTCCTACAGGGGGGGAAAGCTGTCACCCCCGAAATGTCCCCTAGAGAATCCTTCTTCTAGAGGGATTTGTCATCCTTTAGGCTTCTTCTTCAGAGAAGGCAATGGCAACCCACTCCTTGGAAAATCCCAAGGGCAGAGGAGCCTGGTAGGTTGCAGTCCATGGGGTCGCGAAAAGTCGGACACGACTGAGCGACTTCACTTTCACTTTTCACTTTCATGCATTGGAGAAGGAAATGGCAACCCACTCCAGTGTTCTTGCCTAGAGAATCCCAGGGACGGCGGAGCTTGGCGGGCTGCCGTCTATGGGGTCGCACAGAGTCGGAAACGACTGAAGCGACTTAGCAGCAGCAGCAGGTGTCTTCTTAATAGAAATTCCAAGAGACTTCACTAACCACTCAATCTCACTCTAGCCACCTCCCAGAGATAACCCTTGACATCCCCACATACCTCCTTCATAGCACTGGTTTGTATGAGCATGTCACCTTACATTGTAAAAGACCTTGCAGACTTGATTAAGTTAAGGATTCTGAGATGAGGACATCATCCTGGGTTTACCACATGTGCCCATTGTAATCACAATAGACACTCTTAAAAGAGAGAGACAGGAGGAACAGAGACAGAGAAGGAGATATGGCAACAGAATCAGAAACTGGAACAATATGATTGTTGGCTTTGAAGATGGAATATTCCTGGAATTGAGGAATGCAGGCAGCCACTAAAAGCTGATAGAAAAGAAGCAGATTCTCCTGTAGAGCTTCTAGAAGAAATGCAATCTTGTGGACACCTTGATTTCAGCTCAGTGAAACCCATTTTGGAAATCTGACCTCCAAGAACTTTAAGATGATACATTTTTATTATGTTAAGCCTCTAAATGGGTGGTGACTTGTTATAGCAGTAGTATAACAGTAGTAGTATAGCATGCAGAAAGGTATAGAGACAGAAATATCTTAGACATTTGTCTCCTCTTTCTCTTCTTTTTTAAAAATGTTTAATTTATTTACTTTATCATTGAAGGATAATTGCTTTACAGAATTGTGTTGGTTTCTGCCAAACATCAACATGAATCAGCCATGGGTATACATATGTCCCCTCCCTCTTGAGTCTCCTCACATCTCCCTCCCCATCCCACCCTCCAGGTTGTAACAGAGCCCTGGTTTGCGTTTCCTGAGTCACACAGTGAATTCCCATTGGCTGTCTATTTTACATAGATATATATCCCCTCTTTACAAAGATCATCTTGCATTGCTTTGTCTACTAGCCAGTGATGCTAGGTCCTACCAAGAATGGGAACCATAATGTTTACCTCTAGTAAAGCTCTCATCTCCCTGGCCTACTCCTCAACCTAGCTCCTTGGATGCGACTTGGCAGATAGAAACCACAGAAGCTTCAGAATCAAAAAAAGTTGAATTCAAGTCTTTGTTCCTTTACTTATCAGTATTATACATTAGGACAAACAATTCCACCCCTTTGATTCAGTCTTTTCATCTCACTTTCAACCTAGTCGCAAGGGTTAGGAACCAAAGAAATCAAAGCAAAGAAAATAATGCTATAGTTGATAACCAAAGCAGCTTTCCAAGGAGATGGATGAAGTACTCATATTAGAGTTTTTCTGCACTGGACATCCACAGGATTGCATGGTGACAGGGGCTGTAGATAGCTAAGTTCCTTCTTCACATTATAGGAGAAGATTAGGTGCCAACAGGCCTAGTCTTGGAAAGGAAGAAGAAGCAAAGATTGAATGGGGCAGAAAAGAGGAGGCCAGTGAATGACAGAAGGTAGCAAGTTCACTTATGTGAACTTCCCTGGAATTTCCAAATCTTCAGAAAAGAGTTCTAAATGTACACATTCTTAATGTGAGTGTATTCATATTTTACAGAAATGTATAAAGGCAATTCTTAGAACCACTTTGAGTTAGGGCAAGACAGAAGGAAGTTCCAGGTGGAGGGTGACCTAAGAAGGTAAGCCCCTGGGAATTAGTAAAAAAAAAAAAAAAAATCAAGGATGGACATTAGACTTCCAAGGATCGTGAGACTGAAAATTGAACCAGGCTTAGGGTACAAGGCTGAGGCCCTACTAACAACTCATGATAGGAATACCTGGCAAGTTACAGTCACACACACCAGCTAGAGACACACAAACAATTTTGAGGATGTTCTACACACTTTTTCCTCTCGTTTGAAACATACTGTCTTCCGATTTTGTTTGGATAAGAGACTTAGGAAGTGCTGATGATCTGAGCTAACAGGAAAACAGTGTGTTTGACAGGTGGTAATAGCAATCAAGGAGTCCATTCCACCTCCAGGGCCGGAGTTTATCCTCTTTGTTCCCAATCACCTCTCTGCCCTCCAGTCCAGTGGTGTCTGCTGGGGAAGACTGAACACAAGAGAGCAGGTGGCTTCACAGGGCTCTCATTTGGGTAATGAGTTAGAACTTTTACTTAAAGCCAAGCCCAAGGACCCGTCCAGCTGCTATTCACTGGAAGTTGACAGCAACATATGTGTGTGTGTGTGCATGTGTATGTGTTGGGAGGGAAGCTGAAATGTCTTTGTAATAATCAGCACATTCATACCTGTTTCCTTTTTTTCCCCCTTTTTATAAACTGCAAGAGTTTCTTGGATCACTTGATTACTTTATGGGGTAATGAAAAAAAAATCAATCCTACCTTGAGGCAATCAGCTGCCTCTTCAAGCAATTAGCTTTATGCATAATTTTCAAGGGAATCCTCATTGCCTCTTCTGAACTGCTATGGGAAAAGATTGGAAAGAGATAGCCAAAGGCCAACAATTTAGGGTGAGGCACCTGGACACCCTCCTCAGCTCAGAAAAAGGTTAATGAGTTGCATTCTGAAGACAAAGAGAACTTTGACAAGAGAGAGTCTGGCAGTTGTCATAAGGCAGGAAATGTGACCATTATCAATCCAGAGCTGGTTGTGCAAACACAATCTATATGTTTATATACCTTCTCCCAGCTTGTGGACATTGTTTAAATGGGAGGGGAAGAAAGTGTAAGGAGGAAATCCTCTTCCTTTTGGCAAGACACAGACATAAATTCTCATGCTTGAGCTGCATCTTTTGTCTCAAGGAGCAAATGCCACCTCCTCTGTGTTGGGTGTCACAGAGAGCATTTGAAAGACAGCATCACCACCATCAACATCAAATGAATGTTCAACAGCTATTTATTGAGCACTGGTTGTGGGACAGTCATCGTGGGCATGTTTGTATGCTAAGTTGATTCAGTTGTGTCCTACTCTTTGTGACCCCATGGACTGTAGCCCAACAGGCTCCTCTGTCCATGGGATTCTCCAGGCATCAATACTGGAGTGGGTTGTTATTCCCTCCTCCAGGGGATCTTTCTGACCCGGGGATGGAATCCTGATCTCCTGCATTGCAAGCAGATTCTTTATCCTCTGAGCCACTAGGGAAGCTGAATATTCTCTACACAAGGTGCCAGACTTACAATAATGAGCAAAAAGTCAATCTCCTTTCTTTCTTCCATAGAATTCCTGGTCTAGTCATTCTTGTCATTCAACTAGTCATCATCATCATTGCTATCATCACTACCATCTCTTTTTTGTCTGTTAGTATGGTGTTTAAAATTTAAATGTGCTTGAAACAAGTAGGTGAAAAATGAAATATTTCTTGCCATATCATTAAACAAGGATATCACAATCATTAGTGATTACAGCCGTCCAGTGTGAGCTGGTGAGGCCTAAGGGCACTCAAGAAGGAGAAGAATACTTGCAGTCTAGCAGCCATCAGACTGCAGCCACTCCCCACAGTGAGCTCCAAGGGAGCTCAGGATGTGAAAAACACAGAATACTGGTCCTGGACAGCTGAGGTGCATATGAAACAAATGATTTCACTAAGCCCCAGATTCTTGCATCTTCCCATATATAGAAAAGTGCTAAATTCCTTAGCTTAAGATATCTTACTTTCTTTAATTAATAATAATTGTTTGATGTTTGGACTACCTGCCCTTTGTTACAAAGTTTCTATATAACCTGGTTCCTCCCCTCACTTTCTCAGAGAAGCTCTCTCAGAGTTACTTGAGATGCTATCTCCAGGTCTTGAAGTCCTAAAACTTTCCACAAAATAAAACACAGCTCTCAACTTTTAGGCTGTGAATATTTTTTTAAGTCAATATAGTAATGAAAAAATGAACATAAAAATAAAGTCATGAAAAATAAGACTAAAAATAATCACCTGGGAATTTAATTAACATGCACATTTCCAGATATATTTGCCATGCTGTGCCCTAGCAAATTTGAGATGGGTCCCAGGACTCAACATTTTCAAAACAATCTGGAAGATTTTGATGCAGACCTTTCCTGGCTCTCACTGTGCAAATACAGGCTTATATTATAGCACTTCAAACATTTTTGTCACATTCATTGTGTTTCAAATGTTACAACAGCCCAAGAAGGTAAACAGAATGAGAATTATTATCTCCAATTTATGGATGAGGGAAACAAGTGCATAAGAATGTCTATTCAATCTAATTTAATGTGATTCGCATCTGATTTTTTCAAGCTTTGTACTAAAAGTTGCAGAGAAGAATGAGATGCTCAGTGACTTTGCATTAGAAGAACAAAGAAAAGGACACAAATGTGCCCGGTGCTTTACATGCTATCTTATCTGCAGTTTACTTTTATATATATTAGTATATACCTTTATTATGTCACTTTTATTCTGTACCGTGAAGGTGATAAGTTTATTTATTCATTAATATATTCATTCATTTTACCTAATATTTAGAGAACACTATAATGTGCCTTGCATTCCTCTAGGTATTGGGGATACAGTAATAAATAAAATACACAAAAACATCTGCCTCTATAGCTTTACATTCTATCTGGGGAAACAGACATTAGGAAAACACACTATGATATACTTCATTCATATTTGAAGGAACCTATCCAGGAACAGACTATACAACTTTTGGGACCTATTTGATAATAAATATTTACACAAGTAACAGAATTAAACTTGCCTAGGAAAATCCCATGGGCAGAGCAGCCTGGCAGGGCTATAGTCCATGGGATTGCAAAAGAATCGGACATGATTTAGCAACTAAATAACAACTTAGAACATGGTACCTGTCACATATTAGATGCTCAGTATTTGCTTTTTTAGATAGAATTTTCACAGGATTCTGAAAAGTACAATGGATGACCCTTTCAATTGAGATGATCAGAAATAGAAAATGAGAAATCAGTTTTTAACTCAAGCTATTTTTCTTCTAAATCATTATTATTTACTTACTCCTTTTAATATAAGGCTTAGCGATCATGAAACAAGAGGCTAGTTTTCAATATACAATGCATATATCCAGGAATCTGAGTCAGTAATGAGGTTATCTGAGGCCAACCTGGAGAAATATTTGTAGAGGGAGGTCCTAGATGGGCAGGATTGACACAGAATACAGAACGTGGGAAAGAGAAAGTGTGCATTGGACCAGGCTTTTATACATTAGATTTTCTCTTTTGTGTTACAAACAGGTTGGAGGAAGAGGTGTTGAATGAACCATATATACTTAAAAAAAATCACACTTCATATCTTGTCACTTTTTAGTGATTCATGCTCATGGTTGTCATTTGACAGCATTGAAACAGACAACTTTGCAAATATTAATTAGGTACATGTAAACATGCGACAAGCTCATAGCATTTAACATATTCATGTGTGTGTGCCTAGATACATGGGCCTTGTTTTCTTAGTCCAATACTAAGATAAACAGTTCAACAGGGAATTTTATTAATTTATGAATTTCCTTAAATTAATGTCTTACAGTCAATACAGATTTATCACATTCAGGTATATGTATCTGAAATGAATAAAATTATCTGAAATTGGACTGTTGTCAATATGGGAAATACATTCACTCTCTGAACAAGTATGTACAACGTAATTACAAAAAGCCACTGTCTAAGCTTTATGCAGACTCATGTGGTCAAAAAACATTATACCAGTAAAAGCTCAAGGAGAAAGTATTTGTGTGACACCTGCCCGTGCATGTATACACACATACATATGTGCATGCATACACACATACATATGTGCATGCACGCTTCTCGAAACAGTGACTTCATGATAAAAGCACTTTGAGCTAAATTTGTTTATCCCTCTGAACTTTTAGTTTTCTCCATTTTAAACATAAGTATCATTATGAGTGTTTCTATTTCATGGAGATGTCAGAATTAAATGAGATGATATATATGAAAATATGTAGCTCATGTGGGACATGTGATACAGAATTTTCACCTCTTACTTCTCTTTTCGTCTCTATTCCTACTTATCATGAATCTAGCCTTTCACTATTCTTTTTGGAGGAGCCATAGTAGTAGATAAAATCTTACCTGCTGTCAAGGACAATTTTGTTGGGAAACCAAAATTGTTCATAAACAAATTAGAGAACTTCAGGCAAGAGGCTATAACCAAGCATTCACTCATGTGCTTCACGCTTTTATGTGTATAAAGTAGAAGGTGGGAATTTTGAAAAGTGCTGGTTAAGATTTCTTCAAGGTTAATCCTGTTAGATTATAGCCAGCAAGAATTAAAGATAAGATCCCCAGTGAGCCAGAAAAGTCAGAATCAGGTCATTTCCACACTGGAAAGATGCCTGAATGCAGGAAGCCCTGGAGGAGCAATGATGGACAGAACAGAGGCAAGAGGAAAACAGGGGATTTGCTGAAGCCAGGCTGTAACAGTCAGATGACAGGAACTGGAAAAGTATACCAGAAGGAAAGGAATCTTCCATTTGAGCCCAAGCTCCATCACCTACTCAAGCCCTAACGCTTACCAATGCACACCTGTGCAGCATACCCAGGTGTATAGCACAGGGTGAGTAAGGAACATTTGCTTACCTCAGTGACATGGATAGTAATATCCTCACCTAGTATATAGTGAACACTGAACCAGCAACTAGAAGACCCAGAATCAGATCTCCCTTCGAGTTACAACTCCATGCATGTGTGCTAAGTTGCTTCAGTCATGTCCGATTCTGTGTGACCCCATGGACTGTAGCCCACCAGGCTCCTCTGTCCATGGGATTCTCCAGGTGAGAATACTGCAGTGGGTTGTCGTGCCCTCCTCCAGGGGATGCTCCCAGACCAGGGATCGAACCTGCATCTCTCACGTCTCCTCCATTGGCAGGCAGGTTCTTTACTACTAGTGCCACCTGGGAAGCCCAACCACTCCATAATATTGGGCAAATACATTCCTTTCGTGTCCTTACTTGCAGAGTGATGATGTTCACTCTCTTTCATATATCGTGTGAGGTCCAGAATAAGTAAATACGAAGCCTCATAGGTTAGTGGTGAGGAGCACAGAGTGCCTACGTTCAAATCCCAGATCCACCACTTCAGCAGTACCCGACCTCAGTGAGGGTAGCTACTCTTCAGAGTCCTCATCTGGGAAATGGGTTAATAAGACACCTTTTTCATGGAGTTGTTGTGAAAAGTAACTGGCAAATCTTGTGAAGTAGTTACAACAGAGCCACACCCACAGTAAGCAGTCAATAAAAGTAATGTGCACCATGATCAGTAACGAGCACATGGTCTGTGAACAGGTGATGTGGGGCCACAGGGAACCTGGTTTCAGATTCAGACAGGCTTAGTGCTGATTCAAATCACACCATTATGAGCTGGCTGATTTGAAGGAAATTACTTAATGCCTCAATATCAAGTTTTTAATTTGCACGGTGGTCATGATATTTCACTGTTCCAGGTGTTCTTAGGAAGATTTGAAATAGCCTATATCCAACAAACGAAACATGTTATATTTTAATGAATGGGAGTTATTATGCGTAATGATAGGGTAAGAGACACATCTAGAAAGTATTGCTATTAGAATTGATATTACTGTCAAGGTCTTTCCTAAGAGAGTTATGACTTCTCAGATGCTAAAACAGACTCTCTTGAGTCAATATGAGTGAGGTGAACCAGTGCAACTGGGAAATTTGAGAACCTCATTTCATCAAGCATAAATGCATTTGCCTTCACAGAAAACTTGATCAGAACAGACTTGATTCACACAATTCATCCATCCCCGGTGGTTGGTATTTATGGTGGCACTTTGCCCAGCCTTCTCTCCTCTCCGGTCGTATGTGTCGGTGACACTGAGGAGGAAAACATCAAAATGTCTTGGGAGGGAAATGCCACAGGTAGCCTGAGGACATGAGCCCTGGGTCCTGTGGGCCTGGACCTCGACAACACTGCCACTGTCCTTCCCAGAAATGCTGGAATGTGGATGAGGGCCAGCTGGACCCAACCGCCATGGAGCAGACCAAAGGGGTGCAAATGGGCCAGGAGAAAGCCTAGGAGATGTGTCTCTGAGAACGTGGCTGGCGATGCATTCTCACCATGCCCTTCAAAGCACTGGCGTCAACCCAGCTCCGAGTGCCAAACACCCAAAGGAGCTAGTAGCACACTTCTAACTCCTTGTAGGGAGTCTTGGCTCAGAGGATCCACAAAGAAGAGAAAGGGCCTGACAGTGATTAAGTTCCTCCTGCGTGGCAAGTACAAGTACCTTGACCCCATTTGATCCCCACACCACCAGTGTCAAATTCCAGTCATTGTCCCATTATACACAGCCTGGTATGTTGTGAGCCTTCAACAAATGCTAGCTGTTATTATTGTTGTTGTCATCCTTCTCATTGCAAATGAAGAGAATGAGCTTCATGACTGAGGAATCACTTGCCCATGGTCACATAGTTGTTAGTAACAAACCTGGGACTCAAATTATCTACCTGCAAAACATGCACACTAGCTTCAAAACCTACAGCCATATGGCTTATTACACACCTTCCCTGCATTGGGGACCAACCAGGTGCATTGGCCGAGACAGGTAATTCCCACCTCCCCAAAACTTTAGAGCCTAGTACAGTGGGCTTTGCAGGTGGCTCAGTGGTAAAGAATCCACCTACCAAAGCAGGAAACCTAAGAGACACAGGTTCAATCCCTGGGTTGGGAAGATCCCCTGGAGGAGGAAATGGAAACCCATTCCAGTATTCTTGCCTGGAAAATTCCATGTACAGAGGATCTTGGCAGGCTAGAGTCCATGGGGTTGCAAAGAGTCAGACACGACTGAGCATGCATGCATAGTCAGTTGCAAACTATGACCCTGGCCTTCGGTAGTTCATGAAACCACTTGGAGGTCATCACAAATGCATTTTTAATGATATTGAATCAAATTTAAACAAAAAATACCTCTTACATAATTCAATAAAGCAATGACACTTTTGTTATAATCATGTATATTAATATGAATATGTTTATATGGGATCATGATAATACAAAACATAGATCTAAAGATAACAGTCAAAAGTATTTCAAAGTTGACATCTCTCATGTGTGAGAGCTGGACAATAAAAAAGGCTGAGCACCAAAGAATTGATGCCTTTGAACCGTGGCAGAAGTTCTTGAGAAGAACTCTTGAGAGTCCCTTGGACAGCAAGATCAAATAAGTCAATACCAAAGGAAATCAACTCTGAATAGTCATTGGAAGGAATGATGCTGAAGCTGAAGCTCTAATACTTTGGCCACCTGATGCAAAGAACCAGCTCATTGGAAAAGACCCTGATACTAAAAAAGACTGAAGGCAGGAAGAAAAGGGGAAGACAGAGGATGAGATGATTGGATGGAATCACTGACTCAATGAACATGAGTTTGAGCAAACTCTGGGAGATGAAGAAGGACAGGGAAGCCTGGTATATTGCAGTTCATGAGGTTGCAAAGAGTCGGACACAACTGAGCAACTGAACAACAGCAACAGCTTTCAAAGCTGTTAATCTAGAAGATATACAAGCAAAAGACAGAGATTTAAGTGATGCGATTACTTGATTGTAAACTCTTCTCATTGGTCTCTTTGGGACTGCTTGGTGTCCTCCTTATTGCCAAATTCAGTCTTAAATTGAAGAACGTAGGGAAAACCATTAGACCATTCAGGTATGACCTAAGTCAAATCCCTTAACGATTATGCAGTGGAAATGATAAATAGATTCAAGGGATTAGATCTGATAGATGGAGTGCCTAAAGAACTATGGATGGAGGTTCATGACATTGTACAAGAGGCAGTGATCAAGACCATCCCCAAGAAAAAGAAATGCAAAAGGGCAAAATGGTTGTCTGAGGAGGCCTTACAAATTGCTGAGAAAAGAAGCTAGAGGCAAAGGAGAAAAGGAAAGGTATACAGATTTCAATGCAGAGTTCCAAAAAATAGCAAGGAGAAATAAAAACCTTCCTCAATGGTCAATGCAAAGAAACAGAGGAAAACAACAGAATGGGAAAGACTAGTGATCTCTTCAAGAAATTTAGAGATACCAAGGGAATATCTCATGCAAAGATAGGCACAATAAAGGACTGAAATGGTATGAACCTAACAGAAGCAGAAGATATTAAGATGAGGTGGCAAGAATACACAGAAGACCTATACAAAAAAGATCTTCATGACCTAGATAACCATGATGGTGTGATCACTCACCTAGAGCCAGATATCCTGGAGTCCAAAGTCAAGTGGGCCTTAAGAAGCATCACTATGAACAAAGCTAGTGGAGGTGATGGAATTCCAGTTGACCTATTTCAAATCCTAAAAGATGATGCTGTGAAAGTGTTGCACTCGGTATGCCAGCAAATTTGGAAAACTCAGCAATGGCCACAGGACTGGAAAAGGTCAGTTTTAATTCCAATCTCAAAGAAAGGCAATGACAAAGAATGTTCAAACTACTGCACAATTGCACTCATCTCACATGCTAGCAAAGTAGTGCTCAAAATTCTCCAAGCCAGGCATCAACAGTACGTGAAACTGTGAACATCTAGATGTTCAAGCTGAATTTAGAAAACACAGAGGAACCAGAGATCAAATTGCCAACATCTGTTGGGTCATCGAAAAAGCAAGAGAGTTCCAGAAAAACATCAGCTTCAGGTTTATTGATTATGCCAAAGCCTTGACTGTGTAGATCACAACAAACTGTGGAAAATTCTTAAAGAGATGGGACTACTAGACCACCTGACCTGCCTCCTGAGAAATCAGTATGCAGGTCAAGAAGCAAGAGTTAGAACTCTACATGGAACACAGACTGGTTCCAAATTGGGAAAGGAGTACATCAAGGCTGAATATTGTCACCCTGCTAATTTAACTTATATGCAGAGTACATCATGAGAAACGCTGGGCTGGAAGAAGCACAAGCTGGAATCAAGATTGCTGGGAGAAATATCAATAACCTCAGATATGCATATGACACCACCCATATGGCAGAAAGTGAAGAAGAACTAAAGAGCCTCTTGATGAAAGTGAAAGAGAAGAGTGAAAAAGTTGGCTTAAAACTCAACATTTAGAAAACTAAGATCATGGCATCTGGTCCCATCACTTCATGGTGAATAGATGAAGAAACAGTGGAAAGAGTGACTGACTATTTTTGGGAGGCTCCCAAATCACTGCAGATGGTGACTACAGCCATGGAATTAAAAGACACTAGCTTCTTGGAAGAAAAGCTATAACCAACCTAGACAGCATATTAAAGAGCAGAGACATTCTTTGCCAAGAAAGTCTGTCTTGTCAAAGCTATGGTTTTTTGAGTAGTCATGTATGGATGGGAGAGTTGGACTATAAAGAAAGTTGAGTGCCAAAGAATTGATGTTTTTGAACTGTGGTGTTGGAGAAAACTCTTGAGAGTCCCTTAGACTGCAAGGATATCAAATCAGTCAACCCTAAAGGAAATCAGTCCTGAATATTCATTGGAAGGACTGATGCTGAAGCTGAAACTCCAATACTTTGGCCACCTGATGTGAAGAACTGACTCATTGGAAAAGACTTTGATGCTGGGAAAGATTGAATGTGGAGGAGAAGGGGACAGCAGAGGATGAGAAGGTTGGATTGATCACCAACTCATTGGACATGAGTTTGAGCAAGCTCTGGGAGTTGATGATGGACAGGGAAGCCTGGCATGCTGCAGTCCATGGGGTCACAAAGAGCCAGACATGACTGAGCTACTCAACTGAACTGAATGGGTGCTCTTAGTGGTATCTGTAGTGGAGGGAAGGGTACATCATGACCCACACACAGGTAAGGGGATCATGGGATAGGATGTTGTAGATAAGTCTTCTGAAATCCGTATTGAACATCACAGTACACTGAATCCATTAACATAATATGAATTGAGTTTTGAATCAAGTTGGAGTAAAATCATTTTTTTTGATTCCTATATGAATACTTGTTTCCAAATTTAATTTTTTATTGAAGTATAGTTGATTTACAATGTTGTGTGAGTGTCAGGTATACAGAAAAGTGATTCAGACATACATATTTACACATAGACACACACACACACACACATATGTACATACACACATATTTTTCTTCCGATTCTTTTCCATTATAGTTATTATAAGATCTTGAGTATAGTTCCCTATGCTATGCAGTAGGTCCTTGGTGTTTATCTATTTTATATATGGTAGTGTATATATGTTAATCCCAAACTCCTAGTTTATCCCTCCTCTCCCCTCTCCCCTTTAGTAACCATATTTTGTTCTCTATGTCCATCAATCTTAAATCCAATTATTTTTATTTAACATTCAACTAACATTTTTTAAGCCCCTCTGGGTACCAGTGTATTAAGCACCCCGAAGAAGTTCAAAAGACAGATACACTCTTACCTTGCCCTGGTATTGCTCCCAGTTCCTTCTACAAACATGAATTGAACCCCTTTTACATATTAGAACCTGAGCCAAAAGCTAGGGAGATCAAAGCTGAGCCAAGCTATGTTGGAGCTTGAGGCCACAGGAATTTTTGTATGAGTTTTTAATTGCTAATTTTTTCCAGAACATTAGAATGGCTGAAAAATCAAAACATAGAAGTGTTAAAACTCACATTAAATTTAAATGCTTTATTTATACCCCAAACTGAATTTATTATAATTTTACTTTCCTAGTTTTATGGGAAGCAAATTCATCAATAACATTTCAAAACCAATTCCTAGCTTATCTCATTTTCAGCTGGGAGAATTTCCACATCTGACAATTATCCTTGGCCAAGTGATGATCTTAAATAAATTTTAATTAAGTTCAGTTTACTGATCCTGTCTTAATTTTAAATGTTGATATTATGTTCACCTTGGAATGTTTGCACTAATTTTGATCTTTAGAGCCATTCATTAAAATATTAAATCGTCTTGATTGTATATATTGCCCACTGGCTTCCCACCAAATATTATGCCCATGCAAGCACCTTGCTGGGCTTCCCGGGTGGCGCTACTGGTGAAGAATCCAGTTGCCAAAGAAGGAGACATAAGCGACACAGTGTCAGTCCCTGGAGAAGGGCATGGCAACCCACTCCAGTATCGTTGCCTGGAAAATCCCATAGACGGAGGAACCTGAATAGGCTGCAGTCCATGGGGTTGCAGAGTCGGACATAACTGAAGTGACTTGGTACTAACACTAGCAAGCGCCTTGCTGAGTCTGCCCTAGTCCTAGCACTAAGGGACCCAGAAATGAGTTAGGATGGAGATCTTCTTCAGCTGTTATAATCCAACAGGAGACTCAAGGTAAACACACACAGTTAGCATTCTTGAGCATTTATTGTGTTGTTCTAACTACAATTCTTAATCCTTCCAGCAATCCTGTGAGGCAGATACTAATTATTATCCTCATCAAAAAAAAAAAAAAAAGAAAGAAAGAAAGAAAGAAAGAAAAAAATTTTAGGCAAAGAGCATTTAGGACACTAGTTGAAGACAACCCTGATCTAAGAGACAGAACATAGATTTGAACACAGACAATCAACCTGTCTCCAAAACCTAAGCTATCAACATGGAGTAGTTTCTAGGCTAAGACAGGAGACTGTGGCTTTCAGTCTAAAGGACCATGTGTTCAGCTGGAGGAACAAAAGCACACATTATGTCAACACAGGGCTTTAAATCCAACTGTAAAAAAAATAAATGATTAATAATGCTTTGAAGACAGTGTGTAATCTACCCCAGATAATTTTATTTCCTTCTTTTAAAAGGATTATCTTCCTTCCATGAGACATATGCCTGCCATTCCTTAGGTAGCTAATAGGACTCTCTCTACATACATGTAAAGTAATCGCAGGGTTTCCTTAGGGTGACAGTGAGCCCCCAAATCGGCCCTCTTCCACAGTAAGTGGCCACACTGAATGAATCCCACCACATGGCACCCATGTCTCTTGCATATTCCATCACCTCTATTCATTCAACAAATGTTTATCAAGCATCCACTGTGGGTCAATTTCAGAACTCATGTGTCTCCTTTCTAAAGAAAATATACAGTGTCTATAAAACATTCAACCAGAGGTCTGTTTTACTCTGAATTTCCCTCAAGAGATCACTGAGGAGGAAGCAGTGCTAACACATAAAGCCATATGCTCAAATAAAATTAAAAAAAAAAACTACATATATATAAAAAACTATATATATAACTATATATATATAAACTATATATATAACTCACATCTGTATCATGGCTTACAGGTTACAAGGTGCTTTCATATGCATTATTTCATTTGCTATTCATCTTTTAGATTGTCTCAGGAGATAAGTAAAATTAAGACAATACTAATTTAAAATACTCTAATTAAAAGAAGCCTAAAACTGCAAACATTTAGCAATAGATAAGCTCTGTTACCCCACTGAGGAGGAGAATTTGAAAAACGCTAAGTCATACATCATGATTTCCCTGATTAAAGAAGAAAAATGCTTAAGCCCTGCCACTAACCCCTTGGGTGATGTCAGATTAAGTCATTAAACTCTGTGTTTCAGTTTCCCTATCAGTAAAACGAGTGTTCCATCATGTGCCAGGTCATCTCAGAATGTAATCGTGAGAATCAATGATGATGTCCTTGACAGAAACTTGATGGTTTTCATCTCTGCAGCCCCCATGCCTCTCACAATTCCTGATACGTGGAGGGTACACAACATATATGATGGATGGACAAAGAAATGACTGATTGGCCTGGCTTCCTCTACACTGGCCCTTTAAGAGAATTTGCATAACCCTCCATCACATGAAACTACTTGTGGGCACTAGCCCGCGTAAGGTATTTGCCCAGGGCATTTGCATTTGCTGTAGCTGCTGCCTGGTATACTCATCTACCAATTCTTTACCTTCCTTGTCTCAACTTGTCATTTGAATCCCAGCTCAAATGTATTTTCCTCAGAGGGGTCTTCCCTGACCCCTTCAGTATCACCTTCTCAGTCCTGTTTTATCAGTCACCTTGCTTTATTATCTGCAGAAGTTTCAGCACTTAAATGATCATATTAATTTTCTTAATTTACATATATGTTATCTCTTCTCCCCCTTGAATATCAGCTCCATTAATTCAGTGTAATAATAGTGTCTCTTATTCACTACTGAACTCTAGGGTCATCCATAATAATCTGCTGGTACTTAGTAATGAATGATTATTGGATGAATGAATGAATTAGCCTATACCACCCTTCCAAGACCTAATCGTCCTTTTTAAAAAAAATTTTCTGGCTCATTTGACTTTACACTGAGCTAATCCCAGTATCTCCCACCTCCAATCCATTCCTCATTGTCTTAGTTGGTCCCAACTTAGGGGTAGGCTTTTTCTAGGTCTGCCTCTGTGTTTGAGAAAAGCCTTTGGCCTTTCTTATCAATATTATTCAGAGTCCATCATTTACTAATTTCCAAGACTCTACAAATAAAATAACTTTTTTCTTCTTCTCATATCCCATGAACCCTTACTGATCAGGCTTATTCCTAGATTTTATATTAAGAGAGCAGCTAGTAATGGATGGATATGTAGATGGATGAATAGATGGGGCAGATAAATGAATGATGACTTTGAAAATGCTTTCAAGGTTTTATGGCCATTTTCACTAGTTGAGGGCTTGTTAAAATTCCTTTGTTTTCTCTGTGAAGGCTCCTCCTATGAAAAGAGAATTGCCATTGTCTAAGGACTCCAACACTACCCTGTTTTTTTCAAAAACTGTTCTCAGCTGCGACTTCAACCACTATTCTGATAGTGTGTGGTACAAGTACAGGCTAAATTTCCCAATTTGAAATTGGAAACAATTGACTGATCAAAATAAAAGATTCAAAGCTGCATCTGAAAGTTAAGACATCAATGCTATTATGAGAAAAGCTGAATTGGAGAATGTGATATGGGTATATCATTACAGTAAGTTTTATTCCAATTACCTACTGCTATATAACAACCACTTCAAACTTGGTGACTTAAAACAACAACAATCATTTATTTTACTCATGAGTCTCCAATGTGGGCAGTGTGGACATCTTGCCTCTGCTTCATGGGGCATCAGCTGGGGTGGCTGACCAGGGCTGGAGGATCAGCTTTACAGATGGCTCATTCACATGATCGACAGCTTGGTCCTGAGCAATGACTAAGCTCAGCCAAGGCATCAGCTGGGAGCCCTCAGTCCCCTCCTTCCCACATACTCCAGGAGCACCTGGTTCAGACCTGGGCTGCATGTCCCCCAGACTTCTCCAGCTGCCTCCCCTTTGGTGAGCAAATCTCAGTATCTCCCACCGCTAATTCACTCCTCATCCCTCCACTCAGCACCTCCCTTCACCAATACCCACATCTTTTTTGACCTGGACACTCTTTTTCTCACATTATTTCATCAATTCTCCATCTCCCAGTCTGTTAAGATCAAAGTTCCCAGTCTTGCCTTCAAGGTCTTCCATTCTACCTTTCCATTTTTAACTCCCATGTACCTTATAATCTATCCAAACTATATTACTCAATTATCTGGGGGAAAAAAACCACATTTTTCTCATTTCCCAGTTTTGATTTTGATATTCCATCTAAAATAGATTAATGATAGCTACAAACTCATTGCTACTTCTTCTATTAAGAGGGTAAGTCTGCCTTGAGTATCAAATCTACCTTCATGACTTGATTGATCAATAGAATGCAGCAGAAGTACATTTCTGGGAAAGAAATTTCTGGGATTTCTA
The DNA here is from genome assembly GCF_963930625.1 of Muntiacus reevesi. NCBI lineage: Eukaryota > Metazoa > Chordata > Mammalia > Artiodactyla > Cervidae > Muntiacus > Muntiacus reevesi. Next base: position 65,166,655 of record NC_089260.1, read on the forward strand.
AGGTAAAGAGATAAGGAGCCTTGCCACTTCTGTCTGGGCTTCTTAGAATGCATACTGTGAGGATGCTTTTTCTTAGGACTTGCTCTCTCAAATCCCAGCCACCATGCTGTCAGGAAGCCCAAGTCAGCCTTTCAGACTAGATGCTAGTAGAAATAATGCCCAGTCAGACACCAGTAATTTCAATCATCCTCCCAAGACACCAGACGTATCTGCAATCTGAACACCAAGTGACCTCTATCTCATTCAGAGCTGCTCAGAACAGAAGTGAGCAGACAAACTCTCCTCTAGCCCAGATGCACAAAATAGACATCACAAAATGATTACCATTTAAGCTACTAAGTTTTAGAGGTAATTTGAACATAACTATATGCCCAAAGTAGGGCCACTTTCCCCAGAGAATCCTATGACAAAATTCCTCCTTCCTCCTCAATCAGAGTTTTGAAAGTTTGTGGACAAGAAGTTTTCATTGAGGCTAAATGGTGCAAGACAGGTTTAAGGAATATTTCAAGCATGTGATGCCTTTATGCATCTTGTGATAAATGAATGTTGTAGAGCTGGCAAGGCTTGGACAGTAGATTATCCTTGGAATAATGGAGGAAGTAGCGTCATTGTGTTAGAAGTCCAGGAATGAGTGTGCACGATCACGCCCTGAACAGAGAAGGCTTCAAATGACCCCACATCTAACAGCCTGCTTCACTAAGTGTAAAAGAAAATCATTATTATTTATTCCTCATGATAAACATTTTAATTAATTTTTATAATAAAGGTGATTTCTCCCTCTCAGATGCTCTTTAAAAAGCAAGAGGAGATTGCTAGCTGTTATTCTAAGCTTTTTCTCTTTAACCAGACTCTGACTGCTGCTTATACTCTGCAAATGATTATGGAAATTTACACATTAAGATAAAGCTTAATTTCATCACACTGAAAGAGGCCCAAGGCTACATTATCTATTTCCCTTACCATTATCCATAGTCAATCCAAAGAGTAAAAAGAAGGAAGAAAAGAGGAGGGTCACTCAAAGTGGAAATGCTTGTTTATAAATAATATTGTGTAATTCTTTGCCATTTTTCAAACCCTCATTCAGAAAATCAACCTGAAGCCACTTTAGCTTTTTCACTCCCTATCATGTTAACTACAGAAATAAAATATAGAAAGCACAAAGGTAACTTTTAGCAAGAAGCCTGAGTATAAAAGAGAAAACTCCAAACATGCTTGGAATACCATTGCAGAAATAAGATGTCAGAATCTAATATACATAGAAATATACACATCTATCTCAAGAGTTACTGTTGTTGAGCTCCTCTTCATCAGTCTCAACAAATCTCAAGGATTTTGTTTATTCATTCATTCATTCGTATGTGTATTCATTTAAATAGTGTTGATTGTCTACTACATGTCAAGCCCCATGCTAGATGCTACAGAAACCCTGATTAACAAGACAGACATTTACCCCATTTTCCTAGATTTTAAAAGCTAATGAGTAGATAAAAGTTAAACAAATATTTAAGCAACTTTCTGTTTATTATAATTTTTGTCATTATTTAGGTGTGATTTATCAAAGAAAATGCTAACCAATGGTGCATGGTGTTATAAGAAGACTCCCAGAACCTTCTAGAGAATCACAGAAGGCTTTTTTGGGGAGAATTGTAGCTTTTTCTTTTGTAGTCATTTGACTTCATAACAGCCAGTGATTTCAGTCCATTTTTTCCTTTTCTCTTTCCACCTTAACTAAACAGGCTACAAACACTAGGTGATCAACCCAGGCTTCCTGTGCAACAGAGGGGAGCCATGAGACCCAGTTCTAGCCATAGACACATTGAAGGGCCTTTGCTAGTCTTTAGGGAGATGTTTTCTCTACCTTGTCAAAGTAGAAAGGTTTAAGAGAGGAGGTCTCCCACCACTCTGCCTTCCCTGAGTTTGAATTCAATTAGTCACAGGAGATCACCATTTTGTATCTATGAATGCAAAGGAAGGGGGATTACATTAGTGGTGGTCTAGAGCCCTGATATTCTTGAGCCATCGACCTGCATGAGACATATTGTCACGTGCATTGATTATACCTTAATTATTCTAGCTTGGCTATTATGTTAACTTGGAGCTGAAATGATTTCCAGTTTCCAGTTTCCCAGAAAAACTGACATTGAAGCTGATCCTCCCGAATTACTAAACTCTCTACTCTACCCTTTCAGTAAACCCAGCATCTTATTTATACCTCTCCTACAACATGTGTTTCCTTTTATCTTGCATAATTGCCATTTATATAATTTTTTAGGTTCCTCTATGGCTATACAGTGGAAGTGAGAAATAGATTTAAGGGACTAGATCTCATAGAGTGCCTGATGAACTGTGGATGGAGGTTCGTGACATTGTACAGGAGACAGGGATCAAGACCATCCCCATGGAAAAGAAATGCAAAAAGGCAAAGTGGTTGTCTGAGGAGGCCGTACAAGTAGCTGTGAAAAGAAGAGAAGTGAAAAGCAAAGGAGAAAAAGAAATATATTCCCATTTGAATGCAGAGTTCCAAAGAATAGAGAGATAAGAAAGACTTCCTCAGCGACCAATGCAAAGAAATAGAGGAAAACAACAGAATGGGAAAGAAGAGATCTCTATTCTCTGATAGTGATGAAGCATCACTATAAACAAAGCTAGTGGATGTGATGGAATTCCAGTTGACCTATTTCAAATCCTGAAAGACGATGCTGTGAAAGTGTTGCACTCAGTATGCCAGCAAATTTGGAAAACGCAGCAGTGGCCACAGGACTGGAAAAGGTCAGTTTTCATTCCAATCCCAAAGAAAGGCAATGCCAAAGAATGTTCAGACTACTGCACAATTGCACTCCTCTCACACGCTAGTAAGTAATGCTCAAAATTCTCCAAGCCAGGCTTCAGCAATACGTGAACTGTGAACATTCAGATCTTCAAGCTGGTTTTAGAAAAGGCAGAGGAGCCAGAGATCAAATTGCCAATATCTGCTGGATCATTGAAAAAGCATGAGAGTTCCAGAAAAGCATCTATTTCTGCTTTATTGACTATGCCAAAGCCTTTGATTGTGCGGATCACAATTAACTGTGGAAAATTTTGAAAGAGATGGGAATACCAGACCACCTGACCCACCTTTTGAGAAACCTATATGCAGGTCAGGAAGCAACAGTTAGAACTGGACATGGACCAACAGACTGGTTCCAAATAGGAAAAGGAGAACATCAAGGCTGTATATTGTCAACCTGCTTATTTAACTTATATGCAGAGTACATCATGAGAAATGCTGGGCTGGAAGAAGCACAAGCTGGAGTCAAGATTGCCGGAAGAAATATCAATAAGCTCAAATATGCAGAGGACGCAACCCTTATGGCAGAAAGTGAAGAGGAACTAAAAAGCCTCTTGATGAAAGTGAAAGAGGAGAGTGAAAAAGTTGACTTAAAGCTCAACATTCAGAAAACTAAGATCATGACATCTGGTCCCATCACCTCATGGGAAATAGATGGGGAGACAGTGGAAGCAGTGTTACACTTTATTTTTTGGGGCTCCAAAACCACTGCAGATGGTGATTGCAGTCATGAAATTAAAAGACACTTACTCCTTGGAAGGAAAGTCATGACCAACCTAGATAGCATAGTAAAAAGCAGAGACATTACTTTGCCAACAAAGGTCCGTCTAGTCAAGGTTATGGTTTTTCCAGTGGTCATGTATGGATGTGAGAGTTGGACTGTGAAGAAAGATGAGCGCCGAAAAAATGATGCTTTTGAACTGTGGTGTTGGAGAAGACTCTTGAGAGTCCCTTGGACTACAAGGAGATCCAACCAGTCCATCCTTAAGGAGATCAGTCCTGGGTGTTCATTGGAAGGACTGATGCTGAAACTGAAGCTCCAATACTTTGGCCACCTCATATGAAGAGCTGACTTATTGGAAAAGACCCTGATGCTGGGAGGGATTGGGGGCAGGAGGAGAAGGGGACGACAGAGGGTGAGACGGCTGGATGGCATCACTGACTCAATGGATATGGGTTTGAGTAGGCTCTGGGAGTTGGTGATGGACAGGGAGGCCTGGCATGCTGTGATTCATGGGGTCGCAAAGAGTCGGACACGACTGAGTGACTGAATTGAACTGAAGTGATAGACTTTTGTCCTCTCAGGCAGAAATCATGGAATATTATTCTTGGTATCTCTAGGGCCTGGTAGAGTGCCAGCCTGTACTCAGTTTATAACTATTTCAGTAACTGCTCAATAAATAGCTGCTGAATTAAGTGAAGGTGTACATGCTTAGTACATGGACTTTGCAAGCCCATGGACTGTAGCCTGCCAGGCTCCTCTGTCCATGGGATTTTCCTGACAGGAATATAGAGTGTGTTACCATTTCCTCCTCCAGGGGATCTTCCTGAATCAGGGATGGAACTTGGGTCTCCTGTGTCTCCAGTATTGCAGTCTGATTTCCTTAGTGCTGAGCCACCAGCCACCAGGCTTCCCAGTGATGACGACATCATTATTAGCAGTCATGTGGACTGTGGAACAGCTAAGATGGTAGCTTTTGGTGGCTGAGTTACTGATGGTGGTGGTGCTGACGGTGCAGGTGGGGGCAGTGATGTGGAGGCCAGAGTCAGGGTGCAGTAATGATGGTTGTAGCAGTACCAGCAACCATGAGAATACAGGTGATAATATTAATACTTCTGAGCCTGGATCAGAGGGAGGGTGCTGAATTCTATCATTTTGATAAGGAGGGAAAACTTGGTGACAAGCCTGATTTTCAGGCTCTGTCACAGTTTTGGGGAGGATCCAGAACACATTCTCTGATACACTGTGAGATCGGATGGATAGACAAGCTGGGGATATTGGGGGGGTTGTGGAATTTTGTCAGCCACAAGAAAAGATGGCCCCTTGAGTGTTCTTCTAGCTGATTCTCCAAATGCCTCTTGCCCCGGGACTTATGTTTTTGAAGGTACTGAGCAATGAATAGGGAAGACGAGATCAACAGTCACACCCAAAGAGACTTCCCACTCCTCACTGTCTCCTGCGAAGAAAAGAAATTCAAGGAAGAGGGTTCCTTCCAAACCAAACATCCTGCACACCCAGGGAGCCTGCTTTGGATCCCCAGTAGCCAGCATGCTGACTCACCAACATTCATACAGTTCCCTGGAGCCAACAAATTATAATGAGAACATTCCAGGCCATAGAATTACTGGGGCAGCAGAGGGTGGGGAAGTGCAGGCGGACCGCCTAGGTCACCTTCTGGAAAGTGGGTTCTGAAAATGTCTCTCTGTGTGCTAAGATTCAGGTCTCACTCCTTGAACACGGTCTGTTCTGCCCAGAGCATACACAGGCTCAGCGAATTAAAGTGCATCAGGCTTAGTTGAAAGCTTATCATACTTAAGTCCACAGAAACTCGGTACTTTTCAAGCTTATTTACCCTGCGCTGTGTTTAAACCACCTCCCTCCCACTTTTGTTCTGTAAATAACTATTCCCAAATCCAAACTGCCTATCGAACGGCAAGCTGATGATTCAGTTAATAATTATAAACTCAAACAATTCGGTACACACCCACATGCAAAGGAACTAGATATCACTTGCCTGAAATATTTGACAATGATACAAGAAAGCAAATGGGGCTCCTTGAATGCAACAATCATGTTGGGAGCTGTTGGGGAGGAGGCAGGAATTGTTGTTTTTTGAATGAAACTTTGCCTAAGTGGTTCCAGTTGATTCTTTCCCACACAAGCTTGAGCCCACATCTCACAGAAGCATTAGGTCTGTTCACTTCCTTGTGCTTCGCTCCAAGAATTAGTGAGTCATGTTTTAAGCACAAATTCTTAACATAGGTGCTACCAGGGAACAAAGGAAAACAAAACGCCTCATTCTTTTATTCATCCTTTGAAAGGAAACTCATGGCAGAAACATTTGTATAACATTCCATTTATATAACAGGGGAAGGATCAGCTGAAGGAAAGAACGGTTCAGCTGGGGAAGGGGAGCGTGTGTTTTTCTTTTCACATGGCTGCACCCCTCCTAGCCTAATCAGTTCCTAACATCCTATTACAGATCCTGGGCCAGCCAGAAGATGTGAAGGAGATGTGAAGGGAGTCAATAAGATGGGGAAAGATGGCAAGAGAGCCCAGGTCATTCAGCAGGGATTAGGAAGTGGTTCAGTGAAATGTCTGCAAGCATGGGCTCCAGAGTCAGGCAGCCTGGATTCAGGTCTTGCTTCTTACTGGCTGTGTGGCCTTGGGCAGGTTGTTGAACCTCTCTGTGCCCTCGTATTAGTATTGGCAAAACAGAGATCCTAAAATCTACTCCCATATAACATATGTAAAACTGTGTCTGATACATAAGCCAGGTTTAATAAAGCCCTTGAGGTCCAATTCTGGCTTCTCCTCTTGGCCTGGTCATTTTATTCCTCTTAGTGTCACTTTCCTCACCTTTCCCTGGATCTCATAAACTCCACATTGATGGAAAAATTGCAGAAGTGTTCCAAACATGGGAAAAGTCACTGGACACCAGCCACAGCGTGGTGTTCACCAAACATGATTTGCTCTGTGACCACGCAAGGGAAAGGAATAAGTATGTAGGTCATCTAAACTTCTTATAGCCCATATATCCTGTAAATGCTGAAAAACCTTTCTTTACCATCTTCAAGTCAGTTTATAATGTTCTTTTCTTTTGATCTTTTTCATAGTGGATGATGTATTAGACGGGGCTCTGGATGCAAGAAGTTGTTGTTGCTGTTTAGTCACTAAGCTGTACCCTACTCTTTGTGACCCCATGGACAGTAACCCACCAAGCTCCTCTGTCCAAGGGCAAGAATACTAGAATACTAGAATGCCAGGCAAGAATACTAGAGTGTGTTCCCATTTCCTTCTCCAGGGCATCTTCCCCACCCAGGGATCAAACCTGCATCTCCTGCATTGCAGGCAGATTCCCACCAGGGAAGCCCAGGATACAGGCAGGGTTTTGATTATAGATTTTCCACTCTGCTCTGGAGCATGTGAAGTGAACACCCTTTTTCCCTTCAGCAGGCTTATCATGAGTAAAATCATTCATTGGTCTTTTCAAAAGAACCAGATTTTGCTCCTCTTCGTCTTTTCTACTCTCTCTTTTTCTATATCATTAATTTCTCCTTTTACATTTGTCAATTCCCAGGTACTCATGATTTACATGCCTTTTTCTGAACTCTTAATTGAAATTATTCATTTATTTTCAATGAAATAATTAAAGCATGTTTGGCTATACATTTCTTTCTAATTATGTTTATGTTCAATAGGTTTGATAACAAGTAATCACATTTTCATGGATTCTTAGATAAGATATAGTTTCTATTTTTACTTCTTTGCATATTGGAGTATGCTATATCTTTCCAGTGGCTAAACTTAAAAAAAAAAATATGTTTGCTTGGCTTTTCCATTTGTTGTTCAAATGAACTTTTATTCCTGGGTTTACAAAATTATGGACAGAACATTGCAACTCAAAAATCTCTGTATTTGGAAATTTTTAAAGTATTTTTTTTTTTTATCGTGATGAAGTATGTACTGGGATTTTACAATTGTTACTTGGATAAAGATAATGGTTAGTGTTATCTATTTGTAGGCTCCTTACATATATTATTAGATCAAACCTATTTGAATCATTAAAATTATTCATATCTTTCTAAAATTTTTGTCAAAATTTTCTGCACATTCTGAAAGGCAGTTTTACAGTTCTAGGATGTTTTTCTGTTTGAGGCAGAAAGATTCATGACACATCTTCTTGATTTTTAATCTTACTCTTACATAATAAGGCTTTGATTGAACACTTTGGACTCTGAATTCATCTTTGCCTAAACTCACCCACTCTCTAAGCCTCAATTTACTCATCTTTAAACTAGGATTAATAGAGCTGCTATTGCAATGTTGTTGTAAAAATATACAGTGAGAGAAATAAGATCAAGTACGCAGCATAGCAGTCGCCATCCAGTTCACATTACATCATTTTAGCTCTTCCTTCCTGTAAATTATCGCTTAATCTCAAAAATAAAATCCTGGAAATGGAAAAAGCACCCCCCCCCCCACCTGCTGATTTCCCTTTAGGTACTCTTTCATTGGTATTCTTCTTCCCTATTAACTACCAGGCTATAGTTTTGAAAAAGAAAAAGTGAAAGTGTTAGTTGCTCAGTCATGTCTGACTTTTTGCAACCCCATGGACTGTAGACCACCAGACTCCTTTGGTTTTGAAAGCAGAGTATAATTGCATCACTCTAGACAGAAACATGGAAATGCGTGTTCAAAGCTGGATCAATGGGTGTTTTATGAAGCAATGCAATCCTTGTTCCAGTAGGTAAGGATGCACTGGAGTGTCTGGGTAGCCATGTATCCTGGAATCCCCTCTTTGCTACAAAAGAGATGAGGTAGGTATGAAATTCCAGGCATCTTACTGTTCTTTGGGGCTTACCTGGTATCTCAGTTGGTAAAGAATCTGCCTGCAGTGCAGGAGACCTGGGTTCAATCCCTGGGTCAAGAAGATCCCCTAGAGAAGGAAATGACAAACTACTCCAGTGTCCTTGCCTGGAAAATCCCATGGACAGGGGAGATTGATGGGGTGTAGTCCATGGTGTCGCAAAGAGTAGGGTACGACTGAATGACTAACACTTGCTCTTCACTTACTGCTCTTTTGTAATCTATTCTTCTTTTCTACCTCCTCTGGTTTCTTCACATTCTACCTCCACAGTCCACCTGGCTTAGAGCACTGATGGTTTCACAAGGTTCCCTCCTTAAACTTCCCAGCAGATATGACTCTTCCAAGGAAGGTGGAATCACTGTTCTGGAAAATGAAACTATGCACAGTGCTTATCAATATCAGAGAAATCCTTTTGGGTGACTCACCCAACAAATGAACCTCTACATTTTAAATAATGTAGTCTCACTCATTAAATATCCACTTAGCTGTTTGCTCTCTCTCCTTCCTTCTCCCATAAGTGTTTTCTTTCCCCTTCAACTTTAAATACTTCCACAAAGTTAGGTTTTCTTTAAGAATGAGCAATGCTGCTCAATATAAGAAATATATTTGCCAAGCAGTTGAGTGGGCACATGTATACATCATCAACTTGAGTTTTCAAAGGAAGCCTAAGAGAAAGTACCGTGTGCGCTGTTCAGAAGATGAATCTGAGGCTCAGGAGATTAACTCACCAAAAGTCTCACCCCACCTGGCAGCCCTTTCTGTTAGGCTCAAAGCCACGTTCTTTCCCCCGATTGTGCCACACTCCCACAAACCTCCCTTGGGCTTTCAGAAAGTGCAAAGTGAATATGGAGGGTTAATCTTCTCTAGTTGTGTGCATGTGTGCGTGCTCAATCATGCCCAACTCTTTGCGACTGTGAAATGGAAATATCTCCTGCCATGTTAATAAACAAGAAATAACACCACCATCCGTGATTTATGGTCTCCAAATGTGAATGAGGGCTCCCAAAACTGATCCAGCGAATGCTGCCACACCCAACACTGGTTACTGAGGAGCTGGCAGGATGCAAAATACAGCCATCTGCCAGTCACCTTAAGGTGAACAAGGAAAGAGGATTGGCCCCAGAGAGCTGAGGTGCATATGAAATGAATGAATTCAGTGAGCCCAGAGGCTTGCATCTTCCCATACACAGAATGCTAAATTCCTTAACTTGATACCTGGTCTTTGATGTTCAGACAGCCTGCTCCCTTTGTTGCAAACTTGTATGTAGCCTGACTTCCCCTCCTGCCTCCTGGGACCAATTTTATCATAACTACTGAGATGCTGTCTCCTGGGCTCAGAGTCCTAAACATTCCCACTAAATAAAATATCTACTTTCAGGTTGTGACAATATTTTTTTAGCTGACACAACCATATGGACTGTAGCCCTCTAGGCTCCTCTGTCCATGGGATTTTTCCAGGCAAGAGTACTGAAACAGGTGGCCATTTCTTCCTCCAGGGGATCTTCCTGAGGCAGAGGCCAAACTTACATCTCCTGCAAGTCTCCTGCAGGGCAGGCGGATTCTTTACAACTGAGTCACCAGGGGGAATTGGTCAATTAGCCACTTTCCCAGCAATATAACAGAGAAAGCAATCCCATTAGTTATTAATCCCTTTCAGATAATTATTGGTGGTCTCAGGTGTTCATCTGGTCCAAATGGACATTTTGCACTATTTGTTTAGTGCAAAACAAAAGATTGACAGTCTTCAGCATGTGCTATGTTTCAGATTCCTGTTCTTTAGCAAACTGATAGGAAGATGTCATGATAAACAGTCTCCAAAAATGACACCACATTTACCTTCCGTCCCTATATGCACCTGTCATTCTGTCCATCAAAATGTACTATAGGTCCCATCCTTAAGCCTGGGAAGGCGTATAGAAGATGTGCCAGTTCTAAGCTTTACCTTTGAGAAGACTAACAGCTTCTGCTTTCATATGTGAAGCTAGCAACACTGTAAGAGATTTCATTATCCTGAGACCACCATGCTTTGAGAAAACTCAAGCTATTCACATGGAGACGCTGCATGCAGATCAGGCCCTGAAGACATGAGCGAAGACTTTTCAGATCATTCAGACCACCCAGCATGCTCCAGACATCAGCTGAATACGGCCAAATAAGCAACTATGTGGAGCAGAAGAACCACTCAGCTGAGACCAGGCAAGCTGCAGAATCATGAGAAATAGTTACTCATGTTGTTTAACTCAGTCGGTCTTCAGATATTTTATTACACAGCCATGGATAACAGAATGGATGTTTAAGTCAAGAACAGACAAAGCAAAACTTACAATATTTCACAATAATTCACCAACAGATAGGATTTTGCGACTCTGACTGGGCATCAGAATCAGTGAGAGTCTTTCTAAACTAGAGATGTTCAAACCCCAATATAGATCTTCGAATGTAAAACTTAGGCTTATACATGTGTATGCTTTTCAATTCCCCAAATATACACAATGAACAGTTATTGTAACCCACATGACTCATTTGCTTTATCTTTTCTAAGTAATTGTATTTAGTTTTGGCTATGCTGGGTCTTTGTTGCCGCACGGGCTTTTCTCTAGTTGTGGCCATGCATCTCCTTGTGGAGCACAGGTTCTAGGGCGTTTGAGCTTCAGTAGTTGTGGCACATTGGCCCAGCAGTTGTGGCACCTGGGCTCTGGAGCACATGATCGATAGTTTTGGCACACAGGCTCAGTTGTCTGCAGCATGTGGGATCTTCCCAGATCAGGGATTCATTTGCTTTAGGAAGCTCTTCTTTTAAAATTCAAATTCCTTCTGGGAGTGACAAATCAAGCAGATGGTCACAGAATTATATCCTTAATCAGATTGCTTTCCTAACTCCTGACTAGGATTAGCAAATGTAGCATATAAGAGAGCTAAATATAGAGCAGGAACACACCTGAGCTGGAAGTTGTTGATTCAAGTCCCCCAAAGACGCCATATGAACAGCCTAGGGTCCAGCTTGTGCCCAATAGATAGCTGGACACCAGAAGGCAGTATCAATAAATAAATAAATAAATAACAGTGGGAAAGTGACAACACCAATTATACCCATACCAACAGAAAGCCATGAAAAATCACCCCAGGGGTTACCTTTGAAGTTTGATATTTAGAAGCCTGAGAAATGATTGCGGAGGTTACTACATGGGACCCAGATAAGAATATTTCTGTTCATATCTGGTTTTCCAGGAGAACAAAATATGAAGCTGTCCTGATCCCTTCATCCTAATTGTATAAATAAAATGTGTCTACAGATTAGTCCAGCAGGACTTGGGGTTCAGGATTAAAAGCAGAGAGTTGAAGGAAGAAGACTTGTATTGTAAGGTGATAATAGTAGGGGAAGTTCCCGTGTCTTTCTCTTATCTTTTTCATTTCTATTTTCCCAAACTGGCTTTAGCAGCTTCCCTACGAAGGCTTGTAGTTCGGTTGCTTTTCCTAAGCAGCATGAGTCAATGTCTGAGTATGAGAGCTTCTCACTTTTACTCTTTTCTTCCCACTGATTCTCTAGTGAGACACACCTGGGGGTTTCATGCCCACTAAAGAAAGGAAGTGAAAGGTACTGCGTTTCCTACAAAACTTAACGTCTCTATGTGAAGAGAAAAACCTTTAATTCCTGAAACGTATTTACTTCCGGTGTTGCTGAGTCAGTAAGAAAATTAGTATGTGTTAAGCACCGACTGCATACTAATGGCAGTACCTATATCATCATATTGAATTCTCACTTTCTTTGAGTCTTCCTTCTTGAGACAGATTTGATTATCGCATTTTACACATGGAAACACTGAGATGAAGAATTTTGAGGTAACATGCTTAAAATCACATGGTTAGGAAGTGATAGAGGCAGGATTAGAAACCAGGTTTGGTGGTCCTAAGTACCATTTTTCTAGCCAACAAAGAATTGTTTTTAATCCCTCATTTCAGGGTAGGGGTAAACATTTTTTTGGAATCACACAGATACAGCATGATGACTTGCTGCTCCAAATGTGGTTCATGGTCCAGCAGTATCCACTTCACCTGGGGAATATATACAATTCCAGTGTGGTCCAGGGGCTGACCTCACTGACATCACCTGGGAGCTCATTAAAAATGCAGCATCTCAGCATATCCTGCCCCATAGCTATTGAATTAGTGTCTGCATTTTAACAAAATCCCCAGGTAACTTTAGTATACACATTAATGTTTGAGAAGCGCTGACCTGAATTAAAGTTTCCTAATTATTTAACCCAGTACTTCACTGATTACCAACCTCTTTCCAGACCCAGTGCTACTCAAATACTTGAATTCCTAGAGCCATCTCACAACAGGATGACCTTGAAACTCAAAGAAACAAAAGAGCTGGTCTTAGGCATCCCATTAAATAGGGGCAGAGTCAAACCTAAAGTACATCATTAGTAGCTGTCCAGTTCTTGTCAGTCAACCCTCATGTATTAGGCTCTTGGTCTCAGCCACCCTCGCTCAAGTGCCAAGGATTCAGAGATGATTGGAACCATCTGTGTCCTCAAAGAAGGCGCGGTCCACTGGGGAAAGCATATACATGCCCAGACAGTTATAATACAATGCAGCGGTGCAGTGACATAGAGAAGCACAGGGTATTATGAAGTCTTGGATGAGAGACACCGAGACCTTCCTGGAAGAGGTGCTGCCTTCCTGAGTTCCGGCAGTGCACTACTACATAATGAATGGACTTATCAGGGACCTCCTCTCACTTTTCTTCACTCAATTCCCATTACCATTTCCCCTTGGAACAGATCCCTTCAGCCACTCACATTCCTACATTTTCCTTCAAGGCTTTTCCTTTCTGCACATTCCCATCCACACATTCTCCTTTCTCTCAACATCCACAGCTCTTTTCTATACCAAGCAGTTTCCAAACCTGACTGCATAATTTTCTCAATAAAACAAGGGATCTTGAAAAAAGTCGACCCTAAAAGTTCCTACTCCAGTCTGTGAAAATGATTCCAGGACATCAGCTTTTTTTTTCATGGCATCTGACAAAATTCCAACACACTAAGGGTCAAGATGAGAGCCTATTTTACACTACTCACTTAATCCCTGGAGCCTGTAGCACAGAGATGTAAAGTTTACAGAATGCCTCCACACCTATCGTCTCACTGTATCCCCACATCCCTATAAAATAACAAGTGAGATGGCTGTCTCATTTCACAGATACGAAAACTGAGTCCCAGAGAGGCTAAGTACCATGCCCAGGTTACACCGACCTTGCGCCCACACCTGACTAGCCCTGGGATTGTTCTGATGATAGACATACGCATGGAGTTAGGATGAAGGGAAGGGTCAGGCCTTTCTTTCTGAATGGCTCCCATCCCCAACCCAGTGCTAACACATGTAAGATGCTCAGCACAAGAGGCACAGTTAATTCCAACCACTCCTCAGAAGTAGAAATTATTTCAAGAGCTCAGGAAGGTTTACATCTGAGAAAGAGGAACTAGGAGTCAGTATAAATAAGAAGCCATATAACCAGACACACATGAGCGACCTCTGTGAGAAAAGGGAAGGATGCAAATAACCTGGGGGGTTGGAACTTTCCTCAAAATCAATCAGGAGTCACGTTCTGATCAGAAGGGCAGATAAGGGGGTCCCAGGAACCAAAATACTCTCTGTTCTCGGATTTTGTTTCTTTCCGCCCCGCTGCCACCTGCTATTTCAGCTCACCAACCCCCTGGTGAATGGGTCCCTTCTTACCTGTCCTCCCTTCAAAAGCAAACACGGAAACATTTGTTAAGCTCCCTTCTCTCTCTTTCTGAAAACAGCCCAGGAAGTAGGGCTGACTAAAAGAGGCCTCAGCAAACATGAACTTGGGCAGGAAGGGTTTGGGAGTGGGGGCTGGGCAAGAAAAAGTCTTTTTTTTTTTTTATTCAAATCTCTTTGCTAGTTAGGTTTCCTCCCTGCTCCTTGCTTTGAAACAGAGCCTGTTCTATATCTATTTCATTCCTCCGATGAAAAATCTTCATTTCTCAGAAAAGAGCAAGACTGGGAGTGAGAAGGGGCGAGGCTGACCGCCCCCTGTATGGGGCTTACAGGACTGACGATACAGTCAGCATCAGCATATCAGCATTTCTGGGGCAGTCAGAAGGGTATTCCTAAGGGGAGCATGTTTTATACCAGCAGAAAATTAATGCTGCTTCAAAAATATGCCTCTCAGGTTGTGACTTTCCTGGGTCAGAGCAGCTTTATTGTTATATTTATTTATTTATAGATTCAGAGTAACTCTGCTCCAGCGCACAGAGGCCACTAGGATAACACGTGGATTTCAGAAGGCTCTGGGTCCTTATTTTCATAAATAAATAAACTCTCATAGGCCTTTGGAATCTGATTATATTTGGAACAAAACTCCTAAGTATAGGGCCATTATCTGAAACCACATGACCAACCCCAGTCTTTTAACCTAATTTTGTCTATTAGAGAATGGCGCACTTCCAAGACTGTGATTAGGGCTGGAAGCTGGTGTGCAATAAATACCCAGGGTTCTTTTTAGTTCTTTGAGGGGAGAAGTGGGGACAAATGACTTTCTCTTGATCAAACAAACCAATACTTTAGCTTCCACCTGGCTAAACTCCCTCCTCTTTGGGGTTGCTGGTTTGTCTCCAACAGGACAAAGTCCTATTCTAAGAGGAAAGCCTAGTGCACATATTCATCTTCTGTGCTGCTAACTAGTAGAGAGGCTGGTTTTTGTCGTAGAAAACGGACCCAACTTCAACCTGATAAAATTAAAGAGTGAAGCGAACTCTATTCATTGACCACATGCTGATTTCCTAGTGTGATCACATTAGATAGATAACTTGGGCAGTAGAATAAATGTCTTTCTTGCTCTCATAAAGCTGTTAGACTAACGGGTAGGAAGGTATTAATACTCACACTGGAAGTAAGCTAAATCGCGTTGGGATAAGTGCCTCGGAAAAGGACTTTGATGAGGACATAGATTGGAGACATGGGACACAGGTTGGAGGTGACAGTATGGGCTAGAGGTTCAAGAAACACTTTTCAGTAGGAGAGTTCCCTTCTCTCCATACCCTCTCCAGCGTTTATTGTTTGTGGATTTTTCGATGATAGCCATTTTGACTGGCATGAGGGATATCTCACTGTTGCTTTGATTGCACTTCTCTAATAATTAGTGATGCTGAGCATCTTTTCATGTGCCTCTTGGCCATCTGTATGTCTTCTTTGCAGAAATGTCTATCTAGGATTTCTGCCCATCTTTTGATTGAAAGGACCTACTGTACAGCACAGGGAACTCTGCTCGATGTTATGCGGCAGCCTGGGTGGGAGGGGAATTTGGGGAAGAATGGATACATGTACATGTATGGCTGGGTCGCTCTGTTGTGCACCTGAAACTATCACATCTAGTTAATCAGCTATAATCCAATACAAAATTTAAAAAAAAAAATTTAAAGAAACAATTTTCTGAGGTCATGAGATTACAAATGAAGCTCAGTGGGTTAGAGTGGCTACTGAAGAGAAGTCAGAGGGGCAGGTGTTCCAGGCAGTAGGATTGGCCAATGTGAATGCCCTGTAAGAAGGCCAGCCCTGCCTGGACACTAGAGAAAGCAGTGGTAAATGCAAAGAGAAATATACAGGGCCTGTGATGGGGACACAGAGAGGGCTACCAGAGTCCAAGGTTTCCTAGAGCAGCCACACCCAAGCCAGGCAGAGGAGCAGGATGAAAAGTGTTCCTGAAAGAGAATCAACCACGCCAGAGGGTGACAGGGACCTGGGGACGAGATGAAATGTCAGCTGATTCTTATCACGGGAGTAGGAGGCTGGGGTAATGACGACTGAGATAGAAGACTGCTACGCGGAGATGTGGAGGCAGTGGGGAGCACTGGAAGGTCAGTGGGTAGAGGGACCATGGCAAATTGGATTTTCCTGGTAGCTTTGAGAGAATGGGACGAAACTGGGAATAGGGACTCCTGTTAATGGAAAAATCACATCTCAGATTTCTCTAGGGTTAAAAACATAGTTTAAGAAGCGCTTTTTTCCATGATGTTTTTTGAGGACACATTTTATCTGTGTTGTTTTTACTCACTTGGTTCGTCGTAACTCTTCATTTCTGCAGGATCTGTTCACTCTGCTAGCAGCAGCAGGACTTGATAGTGGACAGGCTATTTATTCTTTGTGGCCAGTGGCTGAACTGCAAGACAACTGTGAGAAAGATGGATTTGTGGATTGATGGACGCATTGGAAGGCTTTCCTGGAAAGAACTGCCAATGGCGAGGTTGAGGAAAGGACATTAAAAGAAGTTGGTGTGTCTTTTTTTCTCCCCATGTGCCCAGGCAGCTGAAAACTTCAAGAAAATCCAGGAGTCCTGCTGCCCTGGCCCTTCCACCTGCCCCAGTCATGAAAGCAGCAATATGTCATCTTTCCCCTAAATATTTCTCCCATCTCAGTGTATCTTCTGTTGACAAGGTTATCAGGAATTTCCAAGATGACCAGAAGGATCTTTCTAAGGATGAAACGTAATCACACCTCTGGTCTAGCCACTGCTGCTTCCCCATTTACATTTTCTATTTAAAAAAAAAATATATTTTAAAGCTTACTTCTCCTTTGACTTTGTCTTAAAAGTTTTCTTTGGCTATGTTATGTCCCAAACTTCTGTGCTCCCAAACATGGCAAGTATTCTCACCTCTGAACACTGCTCCTTATCCTAGAGGAAAACTCCATCCCCACTCCACTGCTTTCCCCTATCTGTGTCACTATTTGCCTAGAGAAATCCTGCTCTGCCTTAGATCAAATGCCATCTTTCTCGATTTCCTCCAGATACCCTTAGGAGTTCCTTCTCCTCTTTGGGGATACCCACATAAGGGCAGTGTCATGTTGCAAGAGAATCAGAGAAAGACCCAGGTGATGTGGGACATGAACTTTTATGCAATTATAAGAGGTTCTTATTTAAGGAAAAGAACAGAATTACAAAGTTGAACACAACATATTTGGGTTAAAATATCTTCCTATTGCCAATTTTACAAGACATATGAATCATGTGAACTTACTACTAAGGCTGTGGAAAGAGTCCATGCATGTGAGGGACCCTGGATCTGAACCTCTGGGAGCTGTCCTGTCAGCCTGGCCATGGTTGTAGCTGTGGGTTATCAGGCCTGGTCCTCCAGAGACTGAGCTGCATAAGACCAGTGACCATGTCTTCTTTCTCTACATTACTTAAGAGGCCAGCTTTATTCCAAGTCGCATTTCACAACCTCATATGCCCTTTCTCTGGATTCTCTAAAAATTATACTTGATTTGGACTAAAGTTCATTTTTTATGTTTGGAAAACCTGCATAGGAAGGACATGATGGTTTTTCAGGGATGAACAGCTGACTGTGGGGGAGAATTGAGAATGCCCATGGGAAGGAAATGTGGGAGGGGCACATGAGAACCACCCCTGCTCCCAAGAAGGCAGTTAAAACAGAAGCCTGTCCTCTCACCCTAAAGACTCAAAAATACAAACCATTTACTATTAGCTTGTGAACCAACAGCACTTTATGGAGAGTATGACTCTCTGGGTTATGATAACCATTTTTCCATTTACAGGGGTTGGCAGACTTTTTCCATAAAAACTACAAGAATAAACTTTTTCTGCTTTGCAGGCCATATGGTCTCCACTGCGACTCTTACTGTGTGTGAAAACCGCTGTAGACAATATGTGAACAAATAAGCATCCATGTGTTCCAATAAAACTTTATTTACAAAAGCAGGTGGCAGGGGACTGGCTTTGGCCTATGGGCTGTCATTGGCCAACCTCCGCTCTAGACCACAGACTGGAGTGGGAGCTCAGAGTTGAGCAGGATTACTTTCAGCTGGAAGAGATCATGAAGGCTGACAAGATGACATCTCGTTTCCTGTTAACCCTTTAAAGTGACAGAGGAGCCTATACAAGATTATGGGCAGATTCGGGGAAGACAATGCTCTTTTGTACATGTTACCAGCCCTCAGGTCCCACTGGGACAAGCCTTGAACACACTTTGTGGATTCAGAGTTCCAAGAATTGCTCTTTCCTTCTCCTATCAAAATTAGCTTACCTCTCAGTTTGCCTTTTTGGGAGAAATTTCCGTATTTTTCAGTCCTTGAATTATGCACTGAAAGGAAATTTTTTTATTTTTTAATTTTTTTTAAATGTGGACCATTTTTAAAGTCTCTGATTGAATTTTTGGTGCAATATTGCTTCTGTTTTATGCTCTGGCTTCTTGGCTGAGAGATATGTGGGATCTTAGCTCCCCAACCAGGGATCGAACCTACATCCCCTGTATTGGAAGGTGAAGTCTTAACCACCAGACCGCCAGGGAGTCCCAAGGGAGTTGTTATTAGGTGAAATAACACAGTAATAATAATTCTTGCAATAACTCTGTGCAGATATTTTTATATCTGTTTTTAAGATGGGGAAGCTGAGGTCAAGAGATTTAAGTGGCTGATGCAACAGCATAACAGAAGAGAGGAAAGCAGACCTAGAACCCGTGCCTTTTGACTATTGGCTTGATTGCCAGTCTTTAGATCAACAACCTGGAGTTCATCTGTCTAAGTTCTTGTTTCATTCAGGCCAGTTCCCTGCTTAAAATTGCTTTCTCCACTGTATTTCTTGAGGTGTCTCTTTCTGCGTCACTCCCACAGCCACTGCACTGAGCCAAGCTCCATCAACAACATTTACTGGGTCAGAGAATATCTATCCCCTGCCTGCAAGAAGTTCACAATTGATTAGTCAGGGCTTTACATTGGCCTTCCCACGTCTATCTTATCTCCTTCAAATCTATCAAGAAAACAACATTAATAAACCACCTCCTAAGTGTAACATAAGACACATTCTCTGATTATTTACTTTGTTCCAAGCCCTATCCTGGATCCTGAGAATGAAAAATTACAAAATTTACAGATCTCGAAGTTCACAAAGCATTTTCCTTAAGCCACAAAGGTTTTAGGACAAACAACAAATCTCTGTTGAATTGGCCATAAGGAATCTGAACAAAAGAAACCTTCAGGAACCAAGATGGAAGGAAGAAATGTTTTTTCTTAAAGAAAGTAGTGACTGATCACTCACTAAAGAAGTTGTGTGTAAACTTTAGCACTCATAGACCTGTCCCACCTGCCAAATAACAGCAGAGACAGTGGAGAAATGTCTCACTTCCAATCCCAAGGCAAGAATAAATGCAATATTCTGCAGAGAGACCCAAGGCCTGAGAGGACAGGGCCTGGCCTGTCACCTGAGCCCAGGAGTTTAACACCTTTGATCACCCTCAATATTCAGAGGCCACTCACCAAAGGTGGTTAGTTGTGATAATAAAACTGGTTTCTGAAATAATTAGTTAATTAATAATTAATTAATCCCAAGAAGGTGGGTTGACCTCTGGGAGAATTTCTAGAGCAATCACTTCATGATTGATTGGAAATATCTGCAAATACACATGTCCTGAGAGGTGAGTGAGAAATGTGTACTGCTGCATTTTCCCAAGTGGATGTGTCCTTGTACAAACATTTAGGGGAGAGCAGCTTTGAGGAGATAAATAGCCAGGGTGGATCTAGGAAGCACCATCCAGGCATGAATGGATTCCATGGTTCTAGGACTGCTCAAATGGTCAAGAATTTTACTGCAATGCAAGAGACCCAAGTTTGATCCCTGGGTCAGTAAGAGCCCCTGGAGTAGGGAATGGCTACCCACTCCAGTATTCTTGCCTGGAGAATTCCATGGGCATAGGAGCCTGGTGGGCTATAGCCCATGGGGTTGCAAAGAGTCAGACACGACTGCATGACTAACACTTTCACTTTCAGAGAGTAGACAGAGGCACTACAGAATGGGAGAGGAAATGCAATAATGATTTTAGGTCATCAGGATTGATTGGGGGAAGAAAGTTAAAAAAAAAATAGCAATGTTATCAAGTTTGAACTTTATCTTCTGAAAAACAGTGTTTCTGTGGGCAGAGTTCATATTCTGGAGTCATGCATCATAATGACACCCTTGGTCTGACCCCAGGGAAAATAGCTGTGCCTCACTGAGGTCTCATCAGAGGTTCTTTTTACATTCAGAGAGCAAACAAGAGGAGAAGGAAGTACCCTTTTCATATTATGCTATCAGGCCAGAAACCCACTTCAGAGGCTGCAGCCTATGACAAATACCCTCATGCAAATTCTGTGCTTACTTTTGTGCTCCATTTCTTTACCAGCTATACAGCTAAGCAAAATGGAACAAGAAAGAGTGTCTTGGGAGAAATAAAATTGCTGGATTAGATACAGGCCACCTTTATACAGAGAAAATAAGTTAAACTATGGTACTGCTGAAGAGAGTTTATTTGGAGTTCTGCAGAGTTTTATATGAGATTGAGATTGCTGATTAAGTTGATGCCTGAGTATTATCATCTTGGTAATAAACAGTCCTCAAATTAAAGGCAATAATAGAGTGCAGGGCAGAAGTCGGCAAACCAAGGCCACAGGCCATCAGCCTGTTTTTGTTTTGTTTTGTTTTATAGCCCTTGAGCTAAGTTTCTATATTTTTGGCCTTGATTTGCCTGTTGGCACACAAAGTCTAAGATATTTACTATCTGGTTCTTTAAAAGTTTGCTGTGTGTGTGCTCAGTCACATCCAACCCTTTCTGACCCTTTGGACTATAGCCCACCAAGATCCTCTGTCCATGGGATTTTCCAGGTAAGAGTACTGGAGTGGGTTGCCTTGCCCTTCTCCAGGGGATCTTCCCAACCCAGGGATTGAACCTGGGTCTTCTGCATTTCAGGTGAACTCTTTACCCACTGAACTATCAGGGAAGCCCAAAATTTTGTTGACCCCTGTTTTATTGAATATATATATTTATATACTGCTGTTTATATTGGATAAGAATGTGTAAGTCCTTGGGTCAAAAAGATCTGTATTTGAATTCTGCCTAGACACATCTTTCATTCATTTGACAAATACTTACCAAGGATTTGATAGTTCTTTCTCACTTACCTTCTCAGATGCCACTGTCTCCTGGTTTTCCTTTTTTTTCCTTCATTGCACCTTCTTTTCAATATTCTTTACCAATTTCTCCTAATCCTGACCTTTTAACACCAGATCCAGAGCTCGCATCTAGGATCGCTTCTCCTTCTCATTTGTGCTCACCATGAGATTAGGTTTCAATCACTCAGTTGTGCTCAACTCTTTGCGACCCCATGGACTGTAGCCCAGCAAGCTCCTCTGTCCATGGGATTCTCTAAGCAGGCATACTGGAGTGGGTTGCCATTCCCTTCCCCAGGGGATCTTCCTGACCCAGGGATTGAACCCACATCTCCTGTAGTTTCTGCATTGGCAGGAAGATTCTTTACCATTGAGTCACCTAGGAACCTCATTGCATTGACCTACCTGCTAACGGCGTCCAAATTTATATTTCCAGTTAACACCTCTCCTTCAAACTCCACAATCATAAACACGTGTCTTCTTTAATATTGCCACTTGCTGTTTAACAGATAGTTCAAACTTGCCGTCTATAAAACTGACTTCCCAATCTTCACCCCCAAACCTTTTCTTTCTAGAGTCTTTCTCATCTCAGTTAAGTGATAATTCCATTCCCCCAGTTATGTCCTGTTAAGCAAGTCACTCACACTTTCTGAATTACAGTTTCTTCATTTGTAAAATGGCACTGCACCCATCTCAAAGGCAGTGCAGAGATCAAATGAGATAATACAGGCAAATGCTGCTCACAGTATTTGCCACATTTAGCTTTCAGTAAGAGTGAGTGACTGAAGCATAACCTTTCAATTCTGCTATGCTAAAGTCTCTCAGAGCCATTTTTTTTTCTTTCTTTGTCTCAGATCCTTATTATCTTATCCCAGGACCATTATAAAATTCTTTCCAATGATAGCCTTGACTTAGTAGTAAAGTAGTGATCATAGATAATATTATTCTCACAGTTTAAAAATGAGGAAAACGAAAATCAGTCAAACATGACCTAGTGCCCAAACTGGGATTCAAACCCAGCTGAAAAACCAGTGTCCCATATTCTCCAATAGTTTCCATGTTCATCCTCTGGAATCCAGCCTTCAGCTCTCTTATCCCCAGGTGAAGAGCATAAACTAAGAGACTGAATATGATAACCAAGAAGGGCAAAAGGAGCATGAAAAACAAGCAGGGGTTCCCAAACTGGGCTGATAGATCCTTTAGTCCTCTGGAATTTTTCTGTAGATTCCCGAACCTTGCCCTGGAGTAACAATATCAAAATTTCTGTGAGTGGGGCTCAGGAATACATACACACACACACACACACACACACACACACACGCATGTCCAAAGGCAGTATCAAGCAGTCAGATTTGGAACCTCAGCTCTAGACTCTAAAAGTCATATTTCACAATAATTACAGACAACAAATAGGATCCTATTACTCAAAACTCCAAAGCAGAAGCCAAAAATCAGACACTCTAATATACAAATGAGCAAAGGGCATTCACAAAAGAGGAAGCAAAATTGCTAATAGAAATAGTTTTAAGTTGTCATGTCTACTCAAATTCAAATTAATGCAAACTTCTAAAAATTAATACCATGCCATTTTCAACCTATCAATTTGCCAGTTTTTTTAAATGCAAATACACAATGCCTGTAAAGTTGTGATAAGATAAACATTTTCATAAACTAATGGAAAAGTAAATATTGGTATTACCACTTTGGAAAACAATTCAGTCACATGTATCACAGCCTTGGAAATGTCAGTAATCTTTAATTCAGAAATTTACCCTATTATGAATGTATATACAAGGAAATAAATCAAAAGGAATAAAAAAAAGGAACACAAAAATTCTGCATGTTAAAGATATTTTTAACAATCTCATTTAGGAAGGAAGATAAATGAAAAAAAGTCAAATGTTTAACAATAGGAAGAATTATTCAGAATTATTATGCTATTAAACAGTTATAAATCTTTCAGACTATACTATGATATTTCATTTTACATGAGTCTGTAAATATGTGTGTCAGGGGGAAAAAGTCTGAATGTCCTTACACCCAATTGTTAACAACAGAATCTCTGAGTAGGACATAATATTCTTTTCATTTCATTATTTTCGGGCACAAATTTTGCTAATTCTGGAAGTCAGACCATCCTGCTCCTTTTGCTGAAAAGGCCCTATCCAGCTTTCCACACTGGGGAAAATGTTTTTATTTTAAGAACTAATGTAGATGTCATCTTCCCTAGGAAATGTCCTCTGTCTCTTACCTGCGTTGTGCCTCATTTACCTCTCTATTCCCTGCCATAGATTACCTCTACCTTAGCACCTGTGTGCCATTCAAAAACTATCTGCTAGTGTATTCATCACTCCTAATAGACTGTGAAGTGTTTGAAGATAAGATTTGGGAGTCCCAAAGTCCTACTCTATAGCACCAGGAACTCTGCTGAATGTTATATGGCAGCCTGGATGGGAGGGGAGTTTATTTAAGGGAGAAAAGATACATGTATGTGTAACGCTAAGTCCTTTTGCTGTCTACCTGAAACTATCACAATATTGTTAATTGGCTATACCCCAATATAAAATTAAAAGTCAAAAAAATAAAAAGATTTGGTAGTCCCAGATGCCCAAAGTGCTTACTGGATTCAACTCCAAGGAAGACAGATTGAAAGCCCAAAGTAAAACTTACCCATTTACTACCTGTGACTTCTCCTAGAAGAAGCTGTGAAAGGCTTTTGTCTTCTACTTAGGGTATGGAAAGTAGGCATCTGTGACATCGCCACAAGTACTACAAACACAATGCTGATAGATTTGCTGATTCATAACATTTTTTGAACCAGAGTATTTAGGTCACAGGACAACCAACTAACCCCAAGTCATAAGAAAGAAAGATGCTTCCAAGAAAAACCAGGATATTACAACTTTCTTAATAATAGAGTTTCCAAATAAATGGAATAAAAACTGATAGAACTGAAAGGAGAAATACAGAAATCCATAATTGGAGTCCTCCACACCTCTCTCTCATTGATTGCTAAGACAAGTTTTCAGGAAATCAATCAAGATATAGAAGAACTGAACAATGCTATCTGCCAGCTCTACGCAATTGACATGTATAGAAAATTCCACTCAATCACAGCAGAATACACATTTTTTTCAAGCGTGCATGGAAAATTCATCCATGTAGAACACATTTTAGGCCATCATATGAATGCTCTTTGCTTTGGAAATGTGGGTTTTACCTAGACGTAAAATTTGCCTTACAAAGCAAAGCACCCTCTAATATACAGATATATCAGAATCAGAATAAGCAACCTTTCTAAGTATTAAATTCCACACCACTGGAAGTATTGAAGGATAGCTTGATGACCATACCTAGATGTTATAAATAGGAGAGAGTTTTTCCAACTTTTAAAGCTAGAGAACCATCATTCAAATTAAACGATGGAGCTAAGCATAAAGTGTATAGCAGACCAAAGGAGAGCCAGGATGGAAAAGCACATAACTGATGGACCCTCAAGATGACACAGGAGGCCTGAGGTGCCCTTCGGAGATCCTGAGACTTCCCAGGTGGCGCTAGTGGTAAAGAGTCTGCCTGTCAATGCAGGAGACATAGGAGATGTAGATTTGATCCCTGGGTCACGAAGATCCCCTGGAGGAGGAAATGGCAACCCACTCCGGTATTCTTTCCTGAAAAAATCCCATGACAGAGGAGCCTGACCGGCTATAATCCATGGAGTTGCAAAAGAGCCGGACACAGCTTAGTAACTAAACAACAATTTGTCTCGCGGTCTCTTGAACTGTAGATAATAAATTTGCATTGTCTTATGCCAATTTTGAGAAAAATTTGTTACAGCAGCATTAGAAAACTAATACTGCCTCCAAAAGAATGATTGTCTTAGGGAAGAAAGACTTTGATGTGTGGGTTTTCTTGCTGTACTGGCGATTTGTCTATACTATTCATACTGGATAAAATAGGGACTTAGTAAGTTAACAATGATTAACAAATTAACAGATGACTCACTGAACAATTATTGGAAGCATTTAATCAAGGAGAGAATGAAACAATAGACAGAGCTACAGATTTGGGGTCAGAAGCCAGAATTATAGTTTTCTCTCCTCCAAATGCATGGGGATGAACCACTTCACCTCTCCAAACCTCATCTTCTTTACCTACAAAAAGAAACCAAAAATATTCTTCGGTCCCCAAGGTACCTCCCAGTCATAAGGCTGTGTGACCATATGCCAAGAAATCTTTGGAAGACGTGCCTGAACTGGGTCTGGGATTGGACAGATGACCTTAGAGGTCTCCTCCAGCTCAAAGATGCTGTGACACAAACACAGCGGGACATCTCTTGTGTAGAAAATAATTCTAGGAAGGCTGATTTTTCAGAGCCTCCTAGGGGGAGGGGAAGTCCTCTGAGAGCAAATAAAGGCACAAGTAGCTTTGGGTCAAGCCCTACTTCTGATTCAGGCCAAAGGCAATGAGAATGCCACAAAGAACATCAAAGGGTAGAATCTGGCCCTGGAACAAGAAGATGGATGGAGGGGAAGTCATGATCTGCAGTAAAACAAATAAATAACCTTTAAAATCACATCTGCAGACGGTCTCACGTTCTTAACTGCTTTCCAATAAGCTTCCCTGGTAGCCTGCCACAAAGCCTGTCCAAGAGGATTTACAACAGATGGAGGCGAGGAATTGCAACCCAGGCCGGACGTGCCCCCTAACCATGTGGGTGACCTTGGGCATGTTATGGCAACTCTCTGGCCTGTACGTTTCTCATTTCAAAGTGAGGGGGACTGAATTTGATGACTTCTGACCTTCTCTAGCCTCAAAATCTTACCCCTTCAGCCCAAGCACTGATCATGGATCAGCAAAAGCACAGAGGTTAAGTTTTATATTAAATAAGCAGACATTTTACAGGATTCTACAAAGGAACCCACATTTAAATTTAAATCCTAGCCTTGGGAGAGGCAAAGGAAGGGAAGGCAAGAAGGGGGAATAGGGCAAATTTCAGGAGTGTTTTTGTTTTTGTTTCCCCCCTTTGAAACCATGTCCTCAGCATTTCCGCCTGGGGGAAACAACAGCTCAGAATCACCCACGACCAGTGTTCTGTGACGTGACCCCACTCTGGCTAGAGGTGTGTAGGTCAGGCTCAGAGCTGGGCTATCTTCCTGTGCTCAGGCACAACTGTGGACTCGGGCCTCCCAGGCATGAAACCCAAAGCCAAAGATAAAGCTTAGGACACTTAATCCTCTTTTGTCCTCAGCTTTCCAGTTGTAGGAATCCAGAAAGAGGGAGCCTTGAACTAGCCCCCAGAGTTCCCATTTTAGGACAGGTCTTGAAATAGTTCATGATGTAACTGTTTCCACTGCATTTATTTCAGACCCTTTCCTATCTAAGCCAAAGTTGTGAGAACAAGAACTTTACAGTGTTGTTTTTTTTTTCTTCTGAGAAAGACCCAAATGAAAATCAAAAGCGGGGAGGATTTATGTTTACCAGATGTCAAAAGACATTCTGAGTTTGAACTTCAACAAGTTTATAGTTTTACCAATGCCTACCCTCTACCTGTTCCCACCGCCAGCCACCATATGACTATAGCTTCACCCATGGGATCATTTTGAGTTGATAGGCACCACTTAACATTTACCAGGGGAGAATGAAGGAGCACTGCAAAGTCAAAGTGTGTTTGAAGCACTAATTATATATAATTCCATATATTCATGGGGTGTTTCAGTGCAGTGTTGCCCAAGTACCGTATGCATACATATGATAATGTCCAATATACAAAACAATTTAATGTAGAACACATGTGATACACTGAGTATTTTTAGCAGTTGTTCATGGCCGTTCCTGCTCTTACAGTGCAGTCTCGGGAAGAAAATGTATGAAACTTAAAATGATGAGGACACATATTCTATTACCACCCCTCCTCAAGAACCTTCCCACTTCCAAACAGGAAACCTGGCTTATCCTGATCTAGCATTGCCATGGCAGCTTATGTCTCCCAGTCACTATCCCTGCCTTCTTCAATCTTCCCTTTCAGGTTAGGTTTCTCTTCCTTCGATGGGTCAACACACTGTTTTGGGTCTTCCTCTTCTTTCTCATCCTGCTATTTGATCTAATACGGTGGAAAAATTGGTCCTAAGTCAGAGATGCACACCTGTCTGTTCTTCTCTAGAACACACATTAAGCAACTCTTTCTCTCTGGGCCATGATCTATCCTATGTCTCTCCATCTTTATTTCCTTTCCTTTATTTTACCTTTATTAAGGGAAATTTATTAATTTCCCTTAATAAATAAACATATGCAAATTAAGATAAAAAGTAAGCTGACTTCAAAGATATTTACTAAATACTGAAGAGTGTCGTGATAATGTGGATGTGGTCAAAATTTTAATGATTCTATATGAATGATAGTGTGACAAAGACTATTATAGAATTCAGGGTATTTTCCCATTTTTTTCTCCATCATTTTTTCATTTGTCCTTGTGACATCTCATAACAGAAGGGAAGATGAAGATAATTAAGCCACCATTGAGATGAGGAAGCTGTGACTCGGAGAGGTTAGATTAATTGTGTGCGTGCATGCTAAGTCGATTCAGTTGTCTTCGACTCTTTGTGACCCTATAGACCGTAACCCTCCAGTCTCCTCTGTCCACGGGATTCTCCAGGCAAGAATACTGGAGTAGGTTGCTGTGCCCTCCTGCAGGGGATCTTCACGACCCAGGGATCAAACCTGTGTCTTTTAGGTCTCCTGCTTTGGCAGGCAGCTTCTTTACCACTAGTACCACCTGAGAAGCCCCTTGAGTGAATTACCCAAGGTCAATGTCAAGTAGCTGGTAGATCCAGGACCAAAATGAGAATCCACTTCAGGTCCCCTGCTCTTTCCACTTCCTGATAGTGACACTCTTTCCTTCCATCTGTACTTAAATATGAATCCTTCATAACTCAAGATATAAATGCAAGATAGAGACTCAGGAGTAAAATGAAGAGATATTTTTAAAAACTCATCTCAGGTAGTTTCAATGTGTGTGCCAAATTAAGAAAAAGCATGATCTGTGGCCAAGGAAAAGAGAACAAATCACTGAAATGTAAATAAGGCCCCATTATAGAATGTGGCAGAAATATGAAGCACAAATATAACTCGAAAAAAATAATATGAGCATGACTCCTGCATTTTCAAATATCCGATGTCTGAAAAGAGAGGATGTTAAAAGGTGGAAAAACACAGATTCCAAATGGAGTCAGTTTCCAGGGATATTGTGATTACTGCACAGGGGGCCCCAGTTAAGATCGAGACAACAGTGTGCTGGGGAGAGGGGTGTGAGGGGAGCTAGGCATTGACTGGGCTGTAAGAGCTGCCCCAGCGGTAGATTCAGACCCAGGGGAGGGTCCAAACTGGACTGAAATGGTCTTAGACAAAACATGGTGTTACACCTGAACTTTACGGAGAGTCTTTGGGCATCACGATGAAGAGTGCAGGTGATGAAGTCAAAACTGGTCCAGGTTTAAATATCAGCTCTCTCACCTACTTGATGCATGGTTTTAACCTAACATCTCTGTGTCTCATTTCTTCACCTTTAAGAGGGCAGCAGTAACAGTTCCTTTCTCTTACCAGCTGGTGTGAGGACTGAGTGAGATAATTCTTCTAAGAATATCAGCACAGAAAAGTCCAGTTAGCAGCCATAAAAGAATTAAAAAATCACCCCCAAAAGATGAGGAATTAGAATGACATTGGGTTTCATAACAGCATTCAAGATTGCAAGGCAATGGTATAACATCTTCAAACACCAGAGTAAATGTGATTTCCAGCTTAGAATCCCATAACCCTCTAAGCTATCAGTCAAGCAAAGAAGGAGATAAAGATATTTTTAGACATTCAAGGTCCCAAAATATTGCCTCCCAGACAGCCTTACTCAGAAAGCTGTTGGAGCCATACTCCATCAAAGTGAAAAAGTCAACCAGGGAAAAAGATCGAGGAAACAGGAGAAACAACCTAGGAGGGGAAAAGAAGATAATTCCAAGATGATGCTAAAGACAAGCTCCAAGGTCACCAATGCAGCCAGCATGGAAAGCAATGAGATGAGATTGGAGCAGGAGAGAGAAGACTGCAGAAGGGTGTCTCCAAGGGAAAAAAAAATTTAACTGACAGATTACTTAATGCGTTTGACAATAATAAGCAGCGTTTTGCCACCTAGAAGGGAGTTTGTGGATGAATTTGTGACAGTTTCATGGAACAAATGAAAATATAGGGCAATTTTTATCTCCAGAAACACACACCAAAATGAAAAAAAGAGAAAAAAGAGAAAATGTCATCGCAGCGCACTGTGGCTCAGCCATGAAGAATATATCCTATATACAAATTTAAACACTGGGTATTGGTTTATCAGGACCAGGAGAGGGGTTTAGTGCTGTGGCACAGGAGAGACCTAATTCCTTGTCTTCCAGTTTGGAAGCTGAAGACACATAATCTAAAGTTGCAAAACTAAGAAATGATAATATAAACTTTTTGCTAGGAAATAGATAATTAGAACTGGTCGATGACTTTAAAAATAGTGGCCCCTGAGTTTTATAAGCACGTAGTATTATATGAATATTTAAACTATCTACAGGCATTAGTTGAATGTTTAAAAGAAAATGAACCATAGGGCACCTTATAGAGTTTCTGGCATAGAGAAAATGCTCACTAAATATTAAACTCTTATTATTGTTCTCATTAATATATTGCAGGAGAGAATTCCCAGTATTAGCTGTGCATTGCCAGGAAAATTGGTAATCCAGAACCTGTCTGAAGATAGAAACCATGTTTCTCTTCTTTTGTGATATACTGTTGCCCAACCCCACCCCAAAGTAGCAGAGAACAGGCAAAAATTTTAAAAAGGTATTAAAAATGTAATTAGTGAATGAGCAAAATATAATATTTAATTGCTAATATGGGATCAACTTAATCTACAGGTATGAAAACGAAGTTGAAAATACTTAAAGGGGAGTGTGAGTGTTAATTCTGAATAGAGCCAAATTCAGTTGCTTATGGACCTAGCAAAAGAGGTAATGACAGTTCTAATTCTTATAGTT
The DNA here is from genome assembly GCF_963930625.1 of Muntiacus reevesi. NCBI lineage: Eukaryota > Metazoa > Chordata > Mammalia > Artiodactyla > Cervidae > Muntiacus > Muntiacus reevesi. Next base: position 65,197,093 of record NC_089260.1, read on the forward strand.
AATATTTGATTCTAACATGAGATTTTAAATTCTCATATTATGTTCCACTAACTTGTCTCCAACACCTTCCAACTCCCAGAATGTTCAATTCCCAAGAAGCTCTTTTATGGAGACATGGAACAAGATGATGACAAGAAGAGTGGGCAGGAACGCTACATGTAAACTATCCAAAACTTTCTAAAAAGAAAAAAAAATACAATTTCAGCTCTCAGCAACATGATAGACAGGGCCTGCCAAAGTCTTCCAGGAATATCCTCCACGGGCAAACGACACTGGGACACCCTCAGTCCAACACACACAACTCTGTATCGCAAGCTGACAAAGACCATGTGCTGGATCTCTTACTGCCTGCAGAAGTCACGAGAGACCAAGTGGGAGACTTGGCAAAAAGTAGCTTTCTGAGGCATGCATCTTGTGTAGAAATGAGAGCTTAAGTCACGTATCTGATATTCTCTGTCTGCCCCTTTGGATTTATTCTGTACACTTTTCCATCCTGCTAACTTGGCCAGTGTGGATGCCAAATCTTCATCCTCTGACTTACGGTTGTGAAATGCCAGAGGTCACTGGACAGAGAAAGGTAGCTCAGGCTTCTGAGTCTAGCCTCTACCCCATGCATGCCCACTGCTCTCTGCTAGAGTGACTGCATTTCTCTTCTGAAGCAGATCCTCTTTCTGGGTGCAAGGACTTGCTCTCCAGACCTGGGGGTACTGACAGCTCATTGCTATGGCCAACCTTCAGGATCCTACTCTCTTTCATGTATTATTTCTCGAAACCTTTGCATCGAGTCACTTTATAAAATTCTCCCCCATGACCCAGAGTGAGTGTCGTGTCTGTCCAGCATGACTAATACACTTCTGCTGTGTGTAATGATGACATATTTAACAAAGGCCACCAGGATTTATCATATGGGGAATAGTCAGCAAATACTCTTCATGAATCCCCATTCCTCTGGGAGACTTGCTTAAATTGGGTTTATCATATTCTGCCAGTCCACAGTGAAGTCCTGCCGGGTACCAAAGAGCCCTCAGTGAGATTCTTACATCCCTAATTGCTGCTGTTGCTCATGACAAATGAACACAGATTTAGCAGTTTAGAACAACTCCATTAGCTCACAGTTTATGTGGGTGAGAAGTCTGTGTATGGCTTATCTGGGTTCTGTGTTTCACAAAAGCAAAATCATGGTGCAGCCAAGCTCATGCTCATCTATGTGGAGCTGGGCTTCTCTTCCAAGCTTATTTAGGTTTTGGCAAAATTCAGTTCCTTGCTACTATAAGACTGACTGTCCCATTTCTTAGGCAACTGTCATCTGAGGATCACCCTCAACAATCAGAGGACAGGCATATTGCTTGCCGTGTTCACAGTCCATCTCAGAAAACAACAACAAAGCCTCTGTTGTGCTAAATAATTCTCATGCTCTGAATCTGACTTTGTGTCTAACCCCTAGACCCAGGGGCTTCCCTGGTAGATCAGTTGGTAAAGAATCTGCCTGCAGTGCAGGAGACCCAGGTTTGATCCCTGGGTCAGGAAGATTCCCTGGAGAAGGAAATGGAAAACTACTTCAGTGTCCTTGCCTGGAAAATCCCGTGGACAGAGGAGCCTGATGGGCTGCAGTCCATGGGGTCGCAAAGAGTCGGGCACGACTTAGCGACTAAAACTTTCTCTTTTCACTTTCACCTGAGTAATCTCCCTCTTGATTAATTCAAAAGATAAGGATCTTAACTACAGCAGTTAAATTCATTTTGCTATATATCATCATATTCAGAAGTTCAACTCACACACAATAGGAAAAGGTTAGCTAAGGGCAAGGGTTATTAGGGGTCATCTCAGGATTCTGCCCACCACAAACTACCTTTTGCCATCCATGTTTCTTGGCTCCACCACCCAGGATCTACACTGTATTGCACAGAGGGTGAGAGGGTGGGACACCTGTGCAGTCACATTGCAACCAAGGGTGACGATGACCAGGCTGTGGACATGGGCAAGGGCTGAAGTTCTGAGAGGGGCTGGAAAGGGCAAGATGGGCTATAGCCCACTCTGTTTTCTATCTTTTTAAAAATATTCATTTATTTTCAGCTGATGACCACTTAACAATATTGGTTTGATTTCAGTCATATATCAACATGAATTCACCATACGTGTATCTCTTTTCTTTTCTTTCTTTATGGAGAACTTAGAGAAATAGTTTTTGTGTATAGTCTCCTTTCTAGGGCAAACTGTAGTTCTCAAGGTTATTTCAGTCTTACAGATGAGAAAACTGAGGCTGCAAAGAATTGCTCAAATGCTGAGTCACCCAGAAGGAACTGGCAAGCTAGGGTTTAAGTTCAAATACGCATCAGTGTAGGAGTTTGTCTCTTAATAACCATAAACTATAAGTTCATTAATGAGAGAAGTGAGGATGAGGTAGAGGGAAGAGACAGTAACAAAGCTACGGAAGGGTAAACGAATTTAAGGTCAATGATGTCAGTCTCTGGTGGGAAAGTGCTGGAGTGATTATACTAGTAGGAGAGGAGGTAATGGTATACAAGTGGAATGTGTGACATCTTGATTTTGGAGAGGAGGTAACAGCTGGAAATGACAGAGCCTAGGGTGTGTAGATGGCTCAGATACAGTGGAAGAAGAAATGATTAGATCTAAAGATGCCAAAGGTTGAAAGGTCAGAGTCATGCATAGATGGCCCACCATCATGGATGCTAAGTCTGCCAAGAATGATATAAGGCAGACAGGGAGAGAAGAAATAACCCAGATGCTCAAGTCATCAATCGATCAATAGATAAAAAATAATAACAAATTTATATGGCACCAATAATAGGCCAACCACTCTTCAAAGTACTTCACATGTATTAACTCAGTTAATCTTCACATCTACACTATCCTTATTTTTTAATTTAATTTAATTTTTAAGGTTATTTCCTTTTTTCTTTATTTTTATTATTATTTTTTAATTGAAGGAAAATTGCCTTGCAATTTTATGTTGGTTTCATTCTACAACAACATGAATCAGTAATAATTACATATATATTCCCTCCCTCCATGTGTGCGTGCTCATGGACTGTAGCCCACCAGGCTCTTCTGTCCTTGGAATTTTCCAGGCAAGAATACTGGAGTGGGTTGACTTTTCCTTTTCCAGGGTATCTTCCCGATCCAGTGATTGAACCCCAGTCCCTTGCCTATCCTGCAGTAGCAGGTGGGTTCTTTACCACTGTCAACACCTGGGACGCTCCGCTTTCAGGAATGAGGAAACCAAGTCCTAGAGACATTAACTGACTTGTTCTAATCTCACAGCTGGTAAACTGCAGAACCTAGATCCAAATCAGGCTATTTGATCTCAAGGTCTATCCCCTTAACCACATGTTTCCCCTACTGCACCAAAAAAAAAAAAAAAAAGGTAAAATGATACAATATATAATTAAAGCCAACACTTTGGAAATACTCCCTCTGTATCAAGTAATTCTGGGTTAAAAAAATAGTCTAATAATGCTCTTCAGAGCAACTGGAATTTTCAAAGTAGGAAAAGACACCATGGGCAAAGGGACATAACTCCCTCACCCTCAGATGCTGAGTTATCTGGGGTGTGAAAGATGACACCAATGAGAGGACTTGGGAAGGAAGCTGCTTCACTAGGGAACGGAAAGCCTTCATGTAGATCCAAGAGGTGATGGGACCTCTCACAGAGGAAATTTGGAACACAGAGAATTTGTTCATGCTTCACTGTGAATTCCAGAGACGCTCGGGGTTTAAGAGGGCAGATGAGTTGGCAGTAAATCAATTTGGGAGACCTAGTGGCATGTCCACTGGGATGAGCTGAGGGCATTGGTCTATGATGGTGACCAAGGAATAAAGGATGGCAGGTATGAGTGTGATAGCATCAGTGATGGGAGTCTTAGATCTGGGAGGAGCTTCATACATGCAGTGATGGGAAACCCAAAAGGCAAGCTATCTGGTCCACAAATGTGTTTTATTGGTCTTTAGAACCCCAGCATCCAGCACCCAGCCTGGCTTCCAGCACAGAGCTGGAGCCTATGCTATACAAGGAGTTATCTTGTCCCACCTACTTCTTTTGTTTCATCTTAAACTGCTACCCTCCATATTTACCCAGCTCCAACCAACTGGGCGGCTCTGATGTTTTTCCCAAATCCACTAAGCTCTTTCCAACCTCAGAATTTATATGCTTACCATGTTATCTGTCTAGACACCACCAAGCTACCCCCAACCACTTTCTCACCTGGCTCTTTTTTACCCCTCAAATTCCTACTCAAAGGTCATCACTTTATCAATAACTTGCTTGACCATCAACCTTTAACATCATACTCCAGCTCAGTTTCTTCATTCTGTTTTATTTTCTTCATATCTCACTTATCACTGTTTACTTGTCTGTTCAGGTACATATTACTTATTCTTTGACTATTTTGTCTGTACTGAAATGCCCATGAGGCAGAAACTTAATCTGGCTGCCTATCCTCTGCTCTAGCACTTAAAATAGAAAATGCAGTAAATGTTTGTTGAAAACAAATGCCTTAATGACTGTTCAAAAAAATTTTGTTGAAATACATTCAAAAGTTTCAAGTATGAGAACTCCAGTATATCTGAAAAGTCCTCATAATTCAGAACAACCCTCTACAGTTCGGCAAGACCAAAATCTGGCTCAGTATCCCCAAGCCAGCTCATCATGCTACATCTGCAACTAAGTGTCTGGGTTCAGAAGCTGAAGCTAAACAGTTCATAAGGGAAGTAAGCAAATATTTGGCAGGCTCATTTGCCAGAATCATTGCCACCAATTAAAAAGCAATTAATTATGGGAATTAAGGGAAGAGAATGGCCTGTAGGTCCCTGGGCCACCTTTTTCTGAATTACTCATGTGTCCCAAGGCAAGTCAAGACATAAAAATAAAAATAAACCATGTGCTCTGAAGCCACACTGAGGCTTTGACGATAAAACTGATGAGATGGCAGGTCACAGATAAGGGAACTGAGCTGGGTAGAAGATTTTAAAGAGCATGCCTTTGAACTTCAAAATGAACAGAGAGAGAAAAGAGTTCTCAGAATGAAAAGACAAAAATAATATAATTTATAAAAACACACCATGGGTTAAAGAAAAATAAGATTTACTGCACTGGGAAAACCAAAGAGAACCCATGTGAAGTGTTGTTATGGGATGAAGCAATTAAGATAAGCCCTTTCCAGCTCCGAATAGAGGGTATTAGTTTGAAACCAAAGGGGGCTTTTTCTCTTCCACTCGATCCATTTGATATTTTATTTTCTGGTTAACTTAACCTTTGAGTTTTATTCAAGTGATTTTTGACCTAGTTGTGACATGGGGACCCGAAGCGCCCTGAAACAGAACTCATTTGTTTATATTGCTTGGCCACTGTGCAATTTCTTCACTTTTTCCCTATTTTTAAAAATGTTTTTCCCACCTCAATTAAACCAACCTCGTCTTTCAATCCAGGGCTGCAAACAATGGCTTATACCTTCAGTACCTTCCAAGCTTAATTCTGAGTTTACCCATCATTCAGTTAGTTCTCAACTCTCCACCCATCTTCTGGTTGAGTAAAGGAAGCCCCAAAATGAAGGTTCTGGCTTGAGAGCCCTAGTGACAGCTTGGAGACGGGAGAATTCAAATACCGAGTCAGGAGTTCTTGAGTTTGAATCCACCTCCAATTTGCACTAGCTGTGTGGCAATGACCATAACTTTAGTGGGTGCAACAAACATTATTTCTCCTGGCTGAAATATTCCTCATCTATATTACAGTGAGAATTACATCAATTTCATTTGCATTTATTGTGCACAATCATCATTCTGGGACCTGGGAATTCAGTGCAGATACAACACAGAATAGACACATGGAGTTTATGCTCTTTCCATATATTGGTGACTATGACTATTTAATTTGAACTCAGTTATTTGGAACAGAAGATTTGGGGAAGAAACAGAACGCTTTCTCCTACCCACTGCTAAGGCCATGAAGCCACAACCCTCTTGGGTACAGTAGAAGGCTTGTCCATGTCCCTGTTCTTGGGCCTGCTGAGAAGGCTCCTAGCTCTCTCTCCTCCTTCCTAAAGGATTATACATAAAATTATACATACAAATTATTCTCTCTGCACCTTGGTATGAAGTATTCTAGAACAATGTCTTCCACTTGGTGGGGGTTTACTTCAGACCTTCCCAACATTTTCCATATCATGGAACACAGAGAAATTTTCGCTTCTTAAAACCCTATGACCCAGCATAGGAATTGGCAGAATTTTCTGTAAAGGGCCGAATAGTAAATATGTCTGGCTCTATGGACCATGTGGTCTCTGTGGTGACTCTCAACTCTGTCACTTAGCCTGAAAGCAGCCATAGAAAATATGGAAATGGATGAGCGTGGCTGGGTTTCAATATAGCTTGATTTATTGAAAACAGATCTGACAATGAATTTGGCTCACTGGCTATAGTTTGTCATTCCCTGGCCTGACACTAAGTAAAAGCTCAATAAATTATACTATTAATCATTCATTAATTCTAAAAAAATATTTTACTGAACACCTTCTTTGTGCCCTACCCCATTCTAGGGCAAAATGTTGAGTGAAATGATGTAGGTCTTACCCTGACGGAGTTTGCAGTCTACTTTCTAAACAAATATTTACAACATATGAAACAATATGAAAGAAACAAAATGCATTTTGACATAAAGAACAATCCAACATCAAAGGTCAAATACTAATAGTGTTTATAAGCTCCCAGAAGGTGAGAAATAAATCTTCTAGTCCTATGAAATCTTTTTGGCCAGGCACAGTACTGGGCACACATTAATCACTTCAGTGAAAACTTGCTGGCTTTAATAAGACAGTAGAGGATTTAGGTTGTCATGGAGACTATGGCAAATCCCTGCCTTTTCCTATCACTGCAACTTCCTCTCTCTTTGCAGTGGTAGCAAAAATGGGCAGGCTAATTGATATGACTAATTTTGTCCTTGGCTTCAGGCCATTGGGCAATACTAAAGCAACTAGTTCAAATTTCAGAACTCAAATGACTTTGAGAAAACTTGATGAAAAATAGTGTATCATCTCAAAGCCTTGCCTTAACCTAGGTTCCCCCCACCTCCAACTCCTGCAAGAAAAGTAGAGCCTGGACAATGGGTTTCGGGGAGTTTATTTTGGAGAAGTGGTCCCAAGGAACAGAAGAGGGATTTTGAAGAGGGAAACAGAGAATGAAGAAAAGCCTATCCAGAGTGCACAGTTGAGCTGGTCACCACTGTGGGCAACTTCAGCTCAGTTCTGCTACCTCCCTCCAGAGAAACCTTGTGGAATGAACTGTATACACGCTACCTAGGAGATAGATGCTATTTAGCCACCTGCTTCCATCCCTGCATTGATCAGGGGTTTTCCCAGGAGGCGCCGACTCGCTTATTCAGGGCTGCACGTGCCCCAAATGTCTGTACAGATTCCTTCAGGGACTTCACCTTGGCCATGTCATAGATGCTCCAGGGGAAAAAAGTATGGGTAGTAGGGTGTAGCTGAGACCAGATACTGTTTGGTTTGTTCTGCATAGTAGCTGGTTACTTCAGCAGTGGGTAGAGTAGGGAATGTAGACCAACAGGAGGTAAGATGGTGCAAAAGGAATGTCCAGTCATGTCTGTACATTCAGCCGAAATATAGCAGGTGCACTGAGGAAAGATCTATGCTCTACACACAGTGAACATCCAGCCAGCTACCTGCCAGCAATTCTCACTCCAACCTTCCTCCACTGATTACACTGATTACAATAAGGATAATAATTCACCTTTGTGTAGCATTTGTATAGACCTTTAAGAACATTTGATTTATAAGACTTGTGATGTACCTAAAGACTAAATTATTATTCTTCTCTTTTCTCAGATCAGGAAACTGAGCTTAAATAAGTTAGAAGAATCACTTGCCTAAAGCAGCACCAACCAATGGAAATTTCTCTGATGATGGAAATGAATATTCCATACATTATCTAATATAGTAGCCATTAGGCACATGCAACCATTGAGAGATTGAAATATCATTCATTATGATTAAAAAACTGATTTTTCATTTCATTTAATGAATTTTAACTTGATTTAAAGTTTTCTTTTAACTGAAGTATAGTTGATTAACTATATAAGTATATAAGTATAGTTATATACTATATATGGTTATATAGTTGATAACTATATAAGTATAGTTGATTGACTATAGTTTCAGGTATATAACAAAGTGATTCAGTGATTGATATATATATATTCTTTTTCAGATTCTTTTCCATTATAGATTTTTTTTCCATTTATTTTTATTAGTTGGAGGCTAATTACTTTACAATATTGTAGTGGTTTTTGCCATACATTGACATGAATCAGCCATGGATTTACATGTGTTCCCCATCCTGAACCCCCCTGCTGCCTCCCTCCCCATCCCATCCCTCTGGGTCTTCCCAGTGCACCAGCCCTGAGCACTTGTCTCATGCATCCAACCATTATAGATTATTATATGATATTGAATATAGTTCCCTTGTCATTGTTGTTTACCTATATTATAAACAATAGCATGTATCTGTTAATCCCAAATTCCCAATTTATCCCTCTCCCCTTGTTTCAGTAACCATGTTTGTTTTCTATGTTTGTGAGTCTATTTCTGTTCTGTAAATAGATTCATTTGTATCACTCTTTTAGATCCCACATGTAAGCGATATATATTTGTCTTTCTCTGCCCGACTTACTTCACTTGGTGTGATAATCTCTAGGTCCATCCATGTTGCTGCATCTAATTTGAATTTAACTGGCCACATATGGTTAGTGGCTACCATATTGAACAAAGCAGCAGTGGACACTGTATTTCTAATGTATTACATTCAAAATGTTTTTCACTGTTGAAGTATAATGAAAGAAATGTGCTGGCTTTCTTCATATTTCATTCTTGTTTACAGATTTAATTCTAGGTGAAACCATTTTACATATATTCTTTCCAGTTGTTCTCCAGTTTTATATAAAAAGGAGGGGCTCACCCAGAAACAGTGCTGATTAACTAATACAGGCTGGAGCAGCAAGAATCTTCACAGCAACAGAACAAAGGACAGCTTCTCCTCCTCCCTCTTCCCACCTTGCATTCTTGTTTTTAGTTTGCACCAGGACACAAGGCTATTTTGTGCTTACAGTATTGAGCAAAAGCATCCTGCACACCTAAAACCATAGCATGTGCCTTAGGGAGCAATGCACTGAAGATGCCATTTGTGTAACATAAGACTTGCGTAACTTTGGGGCACTGGTGACTAATAAATGGGAGATTTGACAGATTCTAATTCTAGTCTTCTGAGTCTTAAACCCAGGACTTTTCACTTCCTATCTTACCACTTCTTAATTCAAGTATGATAAGTATGTCAAATCCAAGTACATTCAATAAATGATTCACGAGCTACTAAGTTACAGTACAATTGTTATTTAAATATTTATGTGTTGTTTGGAGGGAAAGAGGTATTTTAAATCTAAAGACAGTAGCAGATCATCCATCCTGAATTGTTAGAGAATGAGGCACCTCTCCTTCATGCATTTTTCAGAAAACTGAAGCTTACTGTAACCCTTAAAGACTAAGAATTCTGAAATTCTACCCACTTTTGCTGGAAATATTTCTGAAAGCCCACTCTCACTTTCTTAAATAGAATACTTCTAACATTTTAACTCTTTCATCCATCCACTTATGTATTCATGCTTTCAACAAACATAAAATACACACTTCTCATGGGCCAGGCACTGAAAGGCTCTGGCTTTGGAGTAGACCCTGCAAATAAGTCATTCTGCCCTCAAGGAACTCAACGATCTTGAATCACCACCCTCCCATCCTGCCGTTATTACTCAGAATAAAAAAAGAAAATACTGCAAGTGTTGAATATAATGACATGTTCCAAAGCAGTGCTTTCCCACGGAAATCAAATATGAGCCACTCAGGTGATTTAAAATTTTCTAGGATCCATGTTTAAGAAAAGTCAAGGGAAAAAAAGGAAAAATAAGTAAATAAATTTTTTTTGTAATTCAAGGGAGGGGCCTTCCCTGGTGGTCCAGTGGTTGGGATGTCACCTTCCAATGCAGGGGGGCAGGTTTGATCCCTGGTTGGAGAGCTAAGATCCTGCATGCCTCGTAGCCAAAAAACCTAAAACAGAAGCAGTATTGTAACAAATTCAATGAAGACTTTTTAAAAAGTCAAAGGAAATATATTATAATTAATTTTAATAACAGATCTTAACTTGATATATCCTAAATGTTACCATTTCAACATGCATTCAGTGTTTAAAAATCATGAACGGCATATTTTACATTCTTTTTCATAGCCTTCAAAGTTCCACATGCATCTTATACACACAGCACAACTCCAGTCAGACCGATCACATCTCAGATGTTCAATAGCCACATGTGGCCAGGGGCTTTTATACTGGACATCAAATTTGAGAGCTAATAAGGTATTCATGATTAATTGCCCCTTCATTAAACCAGAGCGGGCACTTAAATATTTTAACTTCGTATATCTGCTTTACCTAGTTTCTCACTTCCCCCTCTTTTTCAGGCAACCCTTTTTCCTCCAGTCTTTTTTATAAATGTTTTTCTCCAGAAAATGCCAGTGTTTCTCATTATTCATGTATTGCTATAATCTAGAAACTAGGAAAACTGGTAATAGAATGATTCTGTCTGAAAACAGGGCTCTGTTACACAGAGTTCTGAGTAAAGTCTAAAGAAACACATTTGTGAATTAATCATACAAATAATAGCGCATGGATTTCCTAACTCAGAGTTTGACTTCAAGAAGCCTTCACTTCTCTTTCAGCCTTCTCAATTAGTCGTTCTCAAAGTGTAGTCCTCGGATCAGCACATCAGCCTCACTTGGGGAGTTGTTGGAAAGGCGGGGTATTGGTCCCCATCTCAGACCTACTGAATCAAAAACTCTAGGGATAGGGTGTAGCAATATCTGTTTTCACAAGCACTTTGGGTCAGTCTGGTACCTGCAAAAGTTTCATAACCTTGGCTCTAAGAACTTCATGGACTGAGATGAATAAATATTCCTTCACACCTCCGTATCAAAAATTTTAATACTATTAACATGAGTGAGTAATAGAGCTAAAATATGCCTTTTACACATATTTGTGTAAAATATTTTTTAAAAATTAAATTTTATTGAAAAGACTTCTCTTTGTTAGGAATGGGAATAGAGAGAAAATTATGGCATCTTGATTGTATGAAACTTTTTAAAAACAACCATATTTCAAGTAGTTCCTCTGAGGTTTCCACTCCTTGAGACAATCCTTTCTAGAACAACAGCAGAGGTGGTGACAAATGCTCCAATCGCACACATATTCTGAAGGCAAAGCCAAATGGATTTGCTGATGGTTGGTGCTTGGGAGGTAGGAGAATGAAAGAGACGTCAGAGATGCCTCCAGTGTTGTGTTTTGTTTTATTTGGGGACAGTGGGGTTTACCGAACAGCTGAAAGAATGGAGTTTCCACTTATTCCGTGGCAGTCATTGTTCTGGGTTATTTACACAAACTATCTGTAATCTTCAATTCAACCCAACCCTGTAGGCAAGAGAGCAGAGCCATGAGAACCGACAAGATCCTGCCTGTCCCCAGAGCCCTCTGCGTCACACACAGGAGCACCTCCAACACCTTGGGCAATAAGGGTT